>NC_142930.1:36912169-36939669 GCF_046866305.1 Octopus bimaculoides | reverse complement strand
TCACGTGTTTTATCTATACGCATATATTTATTTATCTATGCATCTTATATTAATGTATTATATTTCATTTCCGTGACTATAAGTGTATTCTGTTCCTTAGTTTCAGCTGAGAACTATTAGAATACAACGCATATCCAATTATACATTACTACTAGACAAAGTGAAATGGCGAGCAGTAAAAGTGATGATCTTATTCAAAACGCCACCTGACAAGGCGCACTTTACACATGTGATATTAGACAATTGATTGCACAGCATCTTACCTATTAGATACAGGTGTGAGAATGAAAAACAAAAAGCAATTATAGTGGATTTGAATAAAAAATCTCATTAATTCCATTTTCTGCTCTGATTTATTTGTCTATTTATATAAACTCCACGGGCACTGTGAAGGCGCATGACTCAGTGGTTATGATGTCGAGATTACGATCGTGAGGTTGTGAGTCCGAATCTCGGACTGGGCTGCGTGTCGTGTTCTCGATCAAGACACTTTATTTCACGTTGCTCCAGTTCTCTCGGCTGTAGAAATGAGTTGCGACGACACAGGTGCCAAGCTGTATCGTCCCCTTGCCTTTTCCTTGGATAACACTGGTGGCGGGGAGAAGGGAGGCCGGTATAACATGGGCAACTGCTGGTCTTCCATAAACAACCTTGCCCGGACTTGTGCCTTGGAGGGTAACTTTCTAGGTGCAATCCCATGGTCAGTCATGACCGAAGGGTGTCTCAGACGGGCACTCCGAAATTTCTGAAGTAAATCCAATAGCATGCGCATTTCAACTGTATGATCACATCAGGTTGCCGATAAATGTGGACGAGCTTTACACTGCATTCTATAAGTTCTTTTTTTTTTACCCGAATTTAACTTAGCTAACTATGCCTAAATATGTGAATCTATGTGTATACTGACAGACGAGGAAGGTGTATATTAAGAGTGCACTTGAAGATACAATACTATCTGTCTAAATATGGTTTATTATACACGAACATCAGAATGAAATTTCATAATTGCAGGTGTTCTTTAATGTGATTATAAACAAGCATCATTTACTCAAACATGAGAAATTAATTAAATATGAAAACACCATTTATTTGTTATATGCGAAGCGTCTAGTACTTAATCATGATTTATGAAACATATCCATTTGTCATCTGAAAATTTGACGGCTTAGGCTTCATTATTCATTACTATATGACAACTTATATTCCTCTCTAATATTATCTAGTATACAGGAATTAGCAAATATTGTGCATGGAACTTAAATATTGAGTAGTTTATAAATTATATCAAGAAATCGAATTATGAAGGAGCCTATAGGACGCATAAATTCCTTCGATCATGTGACCGAATAGTTAACTGATCTTCCCGACAGAATAGCCAGATCTTTCGTAAATGAAATCCTGCCACCCAGAAACCTGGACAACATCAGTAGTTAATTTAGCTCTTCGAGCAGAAGGACAGGTAGGTGTTTTAGGAAATGACTTCAGTTATAAGTTTCTCCAGTCATTGCTGACTTATACCTAAACAATAATAATGACAGAAACAAAAATAACTACGAAATAAAAATAATATCAAGAATATACGAGTAATAGGTACCACAAGCAAAACAGTGCAAAAGCGAATTCAGTACTGAAACATCAATAGTTTAGTGACCTGATTTTTAATCGTTTCTCTTTTGATTGTTTCACTAATCGAACTACGATTATGCTTGGGCCTTGAAGGGTTTTAGTCGATCAAATCAACTCCAGAACTTATCTATGAGTTTTTAAGCCTGGTACTTATTCTATTAGCACCTTATGTCGAAATAGCTAAGTGACAGGAATGTAAACAATCCAACACTGGTTGTTAAGCGGTTTTGGAAGACAAACTCAAAGACACATGCACATATACGACTGATTTCTTTCAGTTTCCGTCTACTAAATTCATCCAGAAGGCCCGAGGCTATAGTGGGGGAAACTTGGCTAAGGTGCCAATCAGTGGAGCTGAAATCGGAACCATGTGGTTGGGAAGCAAACCTTTTACCACACAGCTACGGTTGCACCCATGATGGTTTAAAAAACTAGTTCTTAAGACATAAATTATCTTAGTATTAATAAATACTTGACTTACCCAACAGTTGCTGAATCAGCCCAACTCTGCTGTTGCAACATAAATGCACAAGTAGCGATATTTCAGTGGTGATTACATTGAGGTTTCCATTAATTCCATTGTGGGTTTCAAAACTTGGCTTGTTAAAACATGCCTTTATGGTAAGCATTTTCCCAGAGACAGGGAAACAAAAAGAATTAAACCTATTGTGCTAGTGTTATTATTAGAGTACCATTGAAAAACAGTTCCCTATGGACATTATTCAGTTTAGAGTTTATTAGTCACTAAAAACTTGCACAGCAGTCTGTATGCATACATACATACATGGTGGCTGTCTACTCCTTACACAGAGTTTGACCACCTCCTGCACCTACACCTTAGCCCTTTCATGGCGTCTGATGTGGCTTTTTAAACGAGACAATGTTTTGAAAAAACACCCACACAGATTGCACCTCTGATTTGTACTACCAATACCTGCAGGTAAGTTCTGTTCATTGTGGATCTTAACATGTCTTTTAAGACCCCCATTGGATTTGCAAGCCCTCTGGCACACATTACATTCAAACTATATATATGTATACATATATATATATATATATGTATACATACATACTACATATATGTATACATACATACTATATATATGTATACATACATACATACATTCATACATACATACATACATACATAATACACACACATATCACACATACGCACACACATGCACACACACATAATTCGCTATAAAGTGCATTATCTGCATTAGTCAGTCTACGTAATTGTTGATTAGGTACAAACAGCGACACACACATGTTTCATATCAACTGTAAAACAATATTCCAGCTAATTCCTGATTTGTACACTACCAAGGAAAAAATCTTAATGTAATTAGAATCTGAGACAAGATGATTAAGAAAAAATGAATCAAGCGATTCAATGATAACAAACAACATCATTAACGAGAGAACAAATAACATATTAAGCATAAAATTTTACAAATGTGGTTGCGCGATCACGCTCTGTCTCAGCTCATCAGAAGTAAATCTTGGTTTGTTTATAACTGCTTCAATGTCCTTTAACAATGTTTGTTCATAGGTGGCTAAAAGTTAAGAAATGTTCATATATCAGTTAAAATTCAATTTTATTTTATCGGTGAGATGATGAGAGATGGAGGCAGAGAGATTGGTTATGAGTGCAACCAAATCTCTGCTGTAAGACAAGGGATTTTGCACACCGGTGATAAATGTTTAAAGAACTTAGTTGCAGAGTAATTTCACTTGTAATTTTTTTTCAGCAGACATACATATATGTGTATGATAAGTTCTAGAGTTTTTTTGTTTTTGCGCACGTGTATACATAAGCAGTCTGTTTACACGCATAAATCATGATCCTCTTCCTCCCCACCTCGACATCATCGTCATTCTCATCGTCATATGCTTGCTTTTTCTTCATTCTATGACATAAAGAGTCAACTATGTAATATGATAGAGAATCGAGACCCCGCCGACAAACCGTTCAGACTTCCCTATTAGATGTGTCACCAGTTTCACAGACTCTGGAGTGAAGGATACCTCACCCAAACATTTTGACTAGTATAAAGATACAAGATGGTTATACAAGTCCCTCATTTAATTAGTAAACCCTTGAAAATTACCAAATGTTCTTTTGGGCTGCATATTCAAGTTTCAGGGACAATGAAGACAAGGCATGAATTAAAGTTGTAACGCATATATATATATATATATATATATATATATATATATATATATATATATATATATATATATATATATGATGAAACAGGGACAACTGAAGAAGGGGTATATTCTTTATGCTGCATGCCTCATTTCTCTTTGTTTTTTTCGTTGTATGAAAAAAAGTTCGTTTTCTTTGTTTTCGTTTTTTTTTTGTTTCGTTCCTCATATATATATAGATAAATTTAAATAATAAGGGTGAAATATTGAATGCTAATTTGATTAATATCAATTTAAAACCAATGGCCTAGCCTATTGAAAGACTGGAAGATTCAGAAAAATTATATTACATACATACAAGAAGGATGACCACTAATTGGACATCTATTTTGCTAGAAGAAGTTCACCTGGGGTCTGACCACTAAGAAAAGATTGTTCTCAAGAAAATTCTTTTGAAATATATATTTCATATTTTGTATCTTATCATTTGTCTTGCTCGCTTACGTTTTGGCGTTTGCTGAATTTTCTTGAGAACAATCTCTTCTGAGTGGTCAGACCACAGGTGGTCTTATTCTAGCAAAATGGATGTCCAATTAGTGGTCATCCCTCTTATATGTATATATATATATATATATATATATATATATATATATATATATATATATATATATATATATATATGCATACATATATATTTTCATATACATACACATATATTGGTTTATATATATATATTGACACGACCACCGAAAGAAACAAAAAAAACGTTATGACCCTTTTCCATGAGCTGGATTCGAAACGGTGTTCTAATTGTTCAGGTCAGTGTTATTTCCATTGTCCTGTCAACGAGCACGGTTGTTTATGGCCATAGGGACTTGATCTCTGACTCTCTACGGTCACAGAAAGTTTAAAGGAGATAAGAACTATGAGAAAGTAACCCAGCTTTGGAAGGAAAACACGCACTGTTACGTACGGCATGCCTCTCTTTCTGGCTGATTACCTGATATATACGGGTAGGATAGATTTGCAAAGGCCAGTCGTTGAAGATCCAGCCAGTGAGAAGGCAGTCAGTGAAAGAGGCCGAGATGGACAGAGGCAGTCAGTGAGAGAGGCAGAGAGGGAAACTGTGGTGACTTGCAAAGTTATGTAGTGGGAGACTGCATTTGGCCAGATTTTGTCGAAGTAGCAGACCTGAAGGAAAGGAACTTTGTTGTGGTAAATGTTTTTATATTTTTAAAGAAAGTGTACTTGCGTTGTCAAATGTTTTTAAAAGAAAAGAAAGAAAAAAAAAAAGAACTCTGTGTTGTTAAATGTTTCTAAAAGAAAAGGAAGAAAAAAAAAAGAACTTGAGTTGTTAACTGTGTTTTTTTAAAAGAAAGGAAAAGAAAAGAAAGACAAAAGAAAGAAGCAGAAAAACTTTGTTGTTAAATGATACTTGAGAAACGAACTTTGTGATGTTAAATGATTGAAAAAAGAAGAAAAAGAAACTTTGTAATGTTAAATGTTTGAATAAAACTTTGTTGTTAAATGTTGAATGTGTTATTTTAAAAGGAACGAGAGAAAGAAAAAAAAAGAACTTTCCAAAGAACTATCGTCATTGAATGTTGCTTTTGTTTTTAAAAAAAAAAATTAGTTCGAGTACGCAACGTTTTGTGTGTGTTATTTCTTTTGTTGTTATTGTTGCTGACTCTACAGACTTCGTTTCGCCGCTTCGCCTTCTCGGAGTGGATTCCTGATTCGCTGAGCGTCGTAGCACGCGAGCTTCTCTGGGCCAGCAATTTGCGGGCTGTTTGCGTGCAGACCTGTGGTGGTGGCATCGGAGGTCCCCGTGCTGCGTAACAACATATATATCTATACAAGTATACATATATATATATATATATTTCTGTACGTACGTATATGCATATATAAATATAAATGTATGTGTGTGTACTTTTTGTGGATTAACAAAAGTATCAACGACACAAATAATTATCTTTTAATAAGCTCACTGATTATTTATGACACAAATGCTTGATTAGGCACCGAGATTTTATGTATATCGCTGCTGCTATCTCTATCTTCGGACGTCTCTCATCGACAAAGCCCAGGAATGCCAAAAACACGTGGTCCGATCGTTCCGGCAGGGATAGCGGACTTTCGCTAGTGCTATTAACAAGACTGCTTATATGTACCACAAATCCATATGAGAGGTTCTCTTATGGTAAGTAACGCAGTATTCTGTAATCTAACACAACGTCCACTTTTAAATGTACACACACACACACATATATATGTATATATAATGGGCGCAATGTTGCCGATCCGGTAAGAAGTTCGCTTCGTTTCGCAACAACCACGAAATCCTGGCTGCCGTCCTACGGATGTGTGTGTGTGTGTGTGTGTGTGTGTGTGTGTGTGTGTGTGTGTGTGTTTGTGTGTGTGTATGTGTGTGTGTGTGTGTGTGCGTGCGTGTGTGTGTGTGTGTCTGTGTGTGTGTGATACAAGACGCTTTCTGAAAGTGTGTCGGTGCAGGAACTAGGTTGCTAGAACCGCTTAAATACACTGCCTTGCTTTGCTTCGTGTTAAATACACACACACACACACACACACACACACACACACACACACACACACACACACACACACACGCACACACTCATAATCAACCGCCCCAAGACTATTAGATTGTATTCTAAATTGTTTGACAGAAATAGAAGTGAATTGGCCGAATCGCTAAGGCGATGAACAAAATGGTTCAATGCTAGTAAGATTGAGTGAATATAATACCACTTATGTTAATGGGTTAATTTAATTCACTAAAACTCTCCCTTCACATTTTTTGCATTTTGTCTATATGTATGAAATCAGCATGTTTGTTGCTTCTGAGGTGGCGGGATAGCAGAACAAGTAGTGCATGAAATAAGATGTTTTGTGGCTTACGAGGTCTATTTTGCATTTTATTCCATGACTGATTTAATAAGGACCAGTTGAAGATTAAGGTTAATTTGTTCGATCGGTTCATCATCCTACACTTTTGTCTTACTGACAAAATTCAATATTTCTCGAATTATCAAAATGAGTTTTTGAAACATATTGTTTTTCTTCTAGTTACTAGTTACCCCCGTTATTTAAATATCATTATCGTTAATTTTTTTCAAGCCTTGAAACTGAAGCAATTTCAAACTGACAGAGTGATTAGCTGTCTGGGGAATATTAAAAGCATTATTCTCGAGTAATATCACTGAGAAAATGAATCAACACCAACAACCGCATGATCAGAATTCGGTTTAGATTTTGTAAAATTTCTTAAATTTAATGCAGAAAGTTTTCAGTAATACTGACAACTTCTAGAGGTGTTAGAAATGAATAATGAGATGTATATTTCAATAGAACTAGACCTTCTTTTCCAGCCACGTGATTTATTTTCCCTTCAATAAGAAGAATGGAAAATAATACATTTAAGAATACTTGGACACGAAATAACGTAGCATGAATTTTGTGTTTTGCTTCTACAAATGTGCTACTTCTTTCTATTTTTATTTTCATTCCGTGCTATGATAGTCACCGGGTTGTATTTGAACGTTTCAACAAAATAACAGTACTCCTAGGATAAGAAAACGCTTGTCTCTCACTCAGATATTCTCTAGTTTGGAAAAAAAGTGATGATGTATGTTCTTCCATGTCTCTCCTGACGGAGAAAGAGTGAGAAGAAGAGAAAAGTATCGAGCTCAAAAACTGAATGGAAATTTATTTAATGATCCCAAGGGAGGTAAGGCACATCTGACCTCAGCAGTATTTGATCTCAGAATGAAGCGAAACAGAAGTAATAGCATTCTGCCCAATGTTCTCACTTTTTTTTTCTGATTCTACAGTTTTTACTGCTTTTCTCACAATGTATTTGAAACAATTAGAACATATTCAATGTAGAATTTACAAAAATATCCCATGGTACTCCGTTGCTTTCGACGACAAGTGTTCCAGCTGATCCGGTCAACGGAACAGCCTGCTCGTGAAATTAACGTGCAAGTGGCTGAGCATTCCACATACACGCGTAACCTTAACGTAGTTCTTAGGGAGATTCATAATGTGACAAGACTGTCACAAGACTGGTCCTTTGAAATACAGCTACTACTCAGTTTTGTCAGCTGAGTGGACTGGAACAACGTGAAATAAAATATTTTGCTCAAGGATACAACATGCCGTCGAGAATCGAAATCACGATCGTAATGTCACGAGCTGAATACTCTTTACCACTAAGCCTTCAGAAAAGTATCAAATGTGATCAGAAAAAAAACATACTAATAATCATGTGATATATTATTCATGGTAGGTGTTAACAGAAATCATAAAATATAAGATTAAATGTTTCAGAGTATTTACTTTTCTGTCATTTATTTCTGGGTTCAGCTTTGAGTTAACTATTCTTTTTTCTCTATGCTGCCAAATAAAAATATGTATTACTAATTCCCCGCGGACAATTTAGTCGACACTAACACAACTCGCAAAAATTAACTTGAACTGCTGCCAAAATAAATCAATATTTCATTTGCTTGTTCAAATAACCTACTAAAAAAAATCAGCAGAATACAAAAGTTCTGCCTACCTAAATAGGTGCCATGTATAGGTAAGCATATCACGCGATTGTTCTGTCTGAGTAGTCGCCAGGTGTAAGTAGGCATATGTCATTGTTTTTCCGTCTAAATAATTACTACGTGTAGAGAGGCATTTCTCACTGATATTCAGTGTTATTGGGAGCCAGGCATAATTAGGCCACCCTAATGTTGCCCTACCAATTGCAGGCAGATATATCTCACTGTGATGAGAATTCTGTAAAATTAATGAGTTTCATTAATTTTTTTAGAATTAATTAGCAGAACGAATTTGTTCTGCGATAAATCAAAAGTATGTTAGGGGGAATAAATTACTTCATTACAATCTGCTCATTTTTATTTCATCAGAGTCAATAAGAATCCAATTATTTATGCCGCACCTTCAATTATAGATATATTTATCTTTTAATCATGAGTAGAATAGTGTCAATAATCCTTTACGGTGTATTCAAGACTAGTGGGTAGAAGGGAGAGACAAAGTAATCCATCAACCTGAGACTGAACGCGAATGATTGCAACAAAATAGAATCTGCCAAAGGCCAAGTGACTTTGTTGAATCAGGTGATGGATGAAAAAGAAGGAACACTGAAGGATGTTTAAATTTAGTTTTAAATATAACATACACATAAATAGTATATGGATGTTATATGGATATAGATAAATGCTACATAGATACGGATATAACAGAGGTACAATTACGTAGTATTATAAAATACTCACAAATATAAGATGTATACAAATACATAGTACACTCGGCAATATGATGGTGAAAACCTTTCAACGACTACCCAGCTTCTCAATATAAATTTTGTGGATAATTCAAATTTTAATGACGTGTAGCCTAATTCTCATCTATAAGATCATGCAGCTGGTATTTTCACAGATGAACAGAGTTGTCTTGTGTTGTCAATTTTCCAATAGGAGGATGTAGTACGAGGTTTGTCATTGCTGTCATCTTTGTTGCTGTTGTTGGTGCAGCTGATGTTGTTTTCAGCTCAAATCCAGTTGCAATTGACTTATCAGAGGCATTGCAGCTACACCTAATCAATCCTTATGGGGTTTTCTAAGAGTAAATGATGTAATGCATTCTTTCTTATTTTCTATGTCAGTGGAGTGTACAGTTAAGAAGATTTTGCTGCTACTTCTAGCGACAGAAGATGTACTGAAGGCAAGTCAGGCATCTATACTATAATTATAGAATTTTATAATACTCTAAAATATAATTGCAAATATACACTGAAGAAACGCTTCTGAAGTACAGATGTATTTGTGTGTGCATGTGTACATACATACATACATACATACACACTCATACACGAGTATATATCTTAGCAATTATATATCTTTTAGCGTGATATAACCGCCGGCTGTAAAAGTATATTATTTTTTTCTCCAGTTATTTTACCTGTAATATCATATCTAAATTTTCTGGATTTACGAATATTTTTAAACGCTATACCTATGTATACCTGTTATTTTTCATATTTTACTCCGTCTTTTTCTATGTATCCACAATTAAGTCTTCTTCTTCTTCTTCTTCTTCTTCTTCTTCTTCTTCTTCTTCTTCTTCTTCTTCTTCTTCTTCTTCTTCTTCTTCTTCTTCTTCTTCTTCTTCTTCTTCTTCTTCTTCTTCTTCTTCTTCTTCTTCTTCTTCTTCTCTTTCTTCTAATAACACACTATATTTCCTATAAACGTTACTTCGAACAGTTTGTCTAAATCTTACCGCCAAGTCGAGAGACATAGTATACATACGTGCATGGGTTGTTTCGTTTCGTATTTCTTTCAATTCCTCTCTCACAGTTTGTCCTTACTCCCCGTTCAGTCTACACACTTTTGTTATTTACGTCTGTCACACTCCTTGTCTCAACATCCTCTCCTTGCTCGTACGTCGTGTTCAATCGCCTACACGCGCATTCAAACTAAGCAATGTTGCCAAAGGGTGTTAAATTTGTTATATTTAGTTGACGATAAATAAAGATAGACTGCACTGCGTTCATTTGTATGTGTTTCTTTTTACTTTTCTTCTCATAAATCATTTTGTCGTCCAAGTGACCTTTTTAACTATATTTTTTTTCAAGTGCTGCACATTCTTAATGACGGATGTTTCCTTGTCATATAACCACCTTCTGTCAGTTATTCTATCTATCTATCTATCTATCTATCTATCTATCTATCTATCTATCTATCTATCTATCTATCTATCTATCTATCTATCTATCTATGTTTGTCTATCGTATTTGTCTACGTATTTTTCTAATGCTTTTCTCTTATTGCTTTTCTCTTAAAATCAAACTTCCTAGCGTTTCTTCTGTATACCTATCCATTTATTTATCATTGAATACTTTTTACCCATCCGTACATCTTTGTATCTTTCTATACCTCTCTTCCTGCGTACCATTCTTTCTCTGCTTTGAAAGTCTCTGTGCCAGCTCTTTCTCTCTCTCTCTCTCCCTCCCTCACTGACTTCTTCCCTCTCTTTTACTCGACTTGCTTGTTACTCTTTCCTCTTCTCTTCTAGGACAAGGCTTCCTATTCCTGCTTCTTCTGCCATTCATTGTGTTTTTCGAATTGACCATTGAAGAAATATCGCTCTTGGTTTTATCTTTTATCTTTTATCTTTTACTTGTTCCATTAGACTCTGACCATGCTGGGGCACTGCATTGAATAATTTTAGTCGAATGAATTGACCTCAGTTCCTTTTATTTTTATCAAGTACTAATACTTATTTTATCAGTCTCTTTTGCCGAGCCGTTAAGCGACGGGAACGTAAACCCCCCCCCCATCAGTTGTCAACCGATGGTAGAGGACAAACATAAAGACAGACGCTGTACACACGTGTGCGCGCGCGAATAGCTTCTTTCAGTTTCCAACTACCAAATCCACTCACGAGTCTTTGGTCGACCCGAAAGTTTAGTAGAATACACTTGCCCAAGTTTCTACGCACTGGGACTGAAACTGAACCCTGGACTATGAGATTGGGAAGCAGGGTTTTTACCACACAGCCACGTTTGCGGATTGTTCAATATTATAATTTTTTTTTCACAAAACTGAAAAGCACACAATCTTTCTAACTAACGTTACTTCAATTTACTTGTTTTAGTTTTGTCACTAAGTCGACAGACATATCCCATACGAGATGGCCTAAAAAGCACCCGACTTCATCGTTTCTCGCCTAAATTTATGCTGCTAAGGTAAAATCGTTTGAATGGGAGGTGTTACCCTACTTGCGAATACACGAAACTTTTCACATCGCGAGACTACACCAGTTTCGGCTGTTATACCTAGAGTAAAGGTGTGTAATGTGCACTTGTCGGATTTTTCTTTTCACTGAACACATCGACAGAGATATTGCATCAAGTTTTGTTAAAATCTTGATAGTACCCAAGCTCAAACCAGCCAGAATATTCAGCAGGACTTTGGCGATGATACCATGAGAAAAACTCGGATCAAAGAGTGGTACGACAGCTTCAAACACAGCCGGACCTCTGTTGAGAGCGTGGTACGCTCTGGCAAAGCATCCACCAGCCGAAACGAGGAGCCGATAGAGAAATTTCAATGAATAGTCATGGAAGATCGTCCTATAACAATCCAGGTAATTGCTCACGAAGTGAGAATAAGCAGAGGATCAGAGTATTTCATTTTGACAGAAGGTTTGTTCATTTGGAGTGTATCGGATGGAGGATTTGTGCATGCAGATTGTGTCGGCCAAATTCGTCCCCAAAAGTGCTGAAGGAGCAGCATAAGCAACTCCGCATGCAAATCGCTTAGAACATGTTGAACTGTACAAAATCACGGCCCATGCCTCATGAAGACTATCTTCATTGGTAATGAGACATTGGTTTATAGTCTCTGCTAGATGCATTCAGTTATCTTGCATGAAAACGAAAATCCAACGAGGGCGTACTACACGTGTGCTCTCTAAGCATGATATCCAGGAATTGACTTAGCCTACTGGTGCAAACATTTTCACCCATGCGCAGCAAGGGTGGCTTCACCTTCCAGCCAAAGGATTTTGTCTACGTGACATTAGCTTCGGCGAGAAAAAATAAAGTAGGAAACCTCTTCTATGCGCTTTGCACAAACACTCACACACATACACATCTACTAAACATGTGGAAAATTCTGTCTGTGGGTGTGTTGGTGGAGTTGTTAGCTAACTCCTCCTACATCATTTTATCGATTTTAATGAAACATGACACGTGAGCAGAACTCATGTCTGGAAACATCATGGCATACTCAGATTGTTGAAAAACTTGATTATAGGAGCCCTGAAAGGGATCCTTATATATATTTTATATATTTTATTCTGACAGCCAAGGGAGAATAACCCATTCGCCCCTGGAAGGGATCCTTACATATTGCCAAGGGAAATAATCCATTCATTTTCCTAAAATATTTGGTATAAATCAAATTGAGTATGCTTATTTCATAGTATTTGAATTGTTAAAGTTATTTATCCAGTACAACCCTTAAACAAGTAAATAGTATTTTCCTAAACAAAAGATCCACTTATTTCGGTTACTAACTTATTCACGATTATACAAACACTAGCGCTGCTGAGGGTAATTCTCTGGGAACGCATAAAAGGCCTTTTCAGAGTTATTTACTTTGAATAGTTATTATCCCATATCTGATTAGCCTGTTATTACGCTACATGCTTCTCGATTTTAGTATACATAACTTATTAGTATTTCCCCCTAAGTTCTATATACCCTGGGAACGCAATAAAGCTCTTTTCTGGGCTACTTTATTTGAATTCTTAATATCGGGTAACTAATTCTATGTTATTACATAACTGACTTCACAATTTGGGTATTCATAACTTATTGTGAATTCTTTAAAACAAGATCCTGTATAAGACAGTTCTGTATTCTCTGTAAATGCACAAAAACCGTTTTAAGAGCTACGTACTTTGTATTGTTGTTTTTTTAGATTAGCGAAACAATTATGAGAACGGAACCAAGGGATAAACCCGCATTCCCTGGAATTACCGGGTACGTCAGCTATATGTGTGTGTGTGTGTTTGTGTGTGTGTGCGTGATGGTCTCTGCGAGACAGCAGACACTGACGCAAGCGTATTCGCACATATACACGCACGTACATATTCGCACACATGTTACCAAACACGCACATACGCATCGACGAGCTGATGCCGTCATCCCTCTTCCACATACGAACCTTCAAGCATACGGCAGCTTACAGACACACGCATCGCTGATACACACGCATAGACATCAGACACCCACATCCACGCACTCATGCATATGGTACACACACACACACACACACACACACACACACACACACACACACACATGCACACACACACATATACACACGCACTCACGCACACACCTCCTCGCCAGCCACATTCCTGTTGGCCTCCAATTCCCTTCAAAGGCCAAGCAGATTGCACGGTGCCACCAGGTTCCTGTCTAGCCATGCGGTCCAAGAAATTCTCCTTTCTCACACATCTGGGTTGCTGAAATGCTGATCTCACTTCTAACAACAGCAGGCGACCCTCTCTTGACTAATAGAGGCCCAGTTTCCTGTAGCTGATCTGGATTTCCTGTATTTCTTCAATCGATAAACTGAACCGGAATGAGTAAGATTTCTGTAAGAAGACTGTGAAAATTTAAATCTCAAGGAGCCGAATCAAGTTGTTATAAATAATATGTACCTCGTACTAAATGCGTTGAGTGCCTTTTACTTTTGTTTCTATAGCTAGTCGTATCTGCATACAAGCATACAGAGACGCACGCATGGACAGGTACACACACACAAGCACACACACATAGCTATTTATATATGTTATGTATGCATATAAATATGTACTGGAAACGAGAGTAAGGTAGAGGTGAATAAGAAAAAAAATCGGAATTCCACAGAAAACAGATTCTTCTGACAATAATCAGGATGATTTGATAGATTTTCGAATATTTCTATAACCGAATTAGTATAAAAAGAGAGAGGGAAGTATTAGGTAGATAGATAGCTAGGTAGATAGATAGCTAGGTAGATAGATAGCTAGGTAGATATATATATATATATATATATATATATATATATATATATATATATATATATATATATATATATATATATAGTTAGATAGGTAGATATATATATAGATAGATAGATAAATAAAATGGCAGATATACTACAGTGATACCCATAATTATTTGTTTGTGCGTATGTCTATATATATATACACACACACGTATGCATATTGCGTATGTATACATGTATATATATATATATATAAGTGTGTGTGTGTGTGTGTGTGTGTGTGCGTGTGTGCGTGTGTGTGTATGCACATATATATATATAGAGAGAGAGGGATTGATAGATAGATAGATAGATACCTGTACATGAGTATGGATGTGTACGCGCGTGTGTGTTAGCGTAAATATCTACGTACCCAGATATGTGCTATTGATAGAAAGATAAATAGATGCATGTGTGTGTGTGTGTGCACGCGTGTTAGTATATGTGCGTGTGTGCGTGCGCGTGTGTGTTTTTGTGTGTACTGAGTGTGTTGTGTTAATGTTAAATATTCCAATTTTCAAAGCTTAAGAAAAGTGTTTTGAGCCAATTCATGAAATTACTGAGAGGAAAGCCGATAAGAGATAATTGTTTTCTTTTACCATAGAGATGTTCATTTCTATTTAAAATGTACTTGTTATTCCATTAAAAACACCATTAGTAGAGAGATTATTTCTGTGGTAATTGTCTTTTGCCGACGGTGTTACCGTTGATGATGACGGTGCTGTTGGTGGTGGTGGTAACTGACATAATCAATTTAAAATAGCAGTGATGCACACTTATCGGGAAACCTGCATGCTGCACATATTCGCACAGCTATATGCAGAAAACTCCCCCCTCACATACACAGAGATACCTATATAGCATGCACTCATAGATTGGATGTATATAAAATATATATGTGTTTGTGTGTATAAATGTATGTATATATATATATATATATATATATATATATATATATATATATATATATGTATGTATGTATGAAACTATATATACTTTACATATATGTATATACACATGCATATATACAAACACGCTCACACATATATACATCTATGTATATATACTTGGATATCTGTATCTACAACTGCTCTGTCCGTCAATTCATTTATTTACGCATATAAGCAAACAGGAAATACTATTTGCTTCGTGTATTTATTCAGTTAAATGGTTACAAATTTTGGCACTAGACCAGTAATTTAGGGGTGGCGTAAGACATGAGTGGACCAACAATTTACAAAATCTAATTAATCTCCCCAAAATGCCTGCATTTTATACCATCGTTCAGTGATGAATTTCCCTCACAGCGAACTGATCTAACGCCATGTAAATTTAGCTCATTCTTCTCTCGTTTCTCCTCCCCACGCATATTCTGCAAACTTAACTCTCTCGCAATCTAACAGCGGAAGGAGGGACCGAAAGTAACTGCCGTGAAGACCGTTACCAAGTGTTTGTGGTCGTCCCTATGGGAAGCTTTTGATTGATCTAAATTGATCAGAACCCCACCCATGTCAGGTTCCTTACCTGCCTTCGTTTTTATGTATCGCATGAAGTGGATTATTTCGTGAATGTATCTGTTTCAGACAGTGAAGTTTGCGCATCAACAATTAAATCATGGATAACAAGCGTCAAACCGTTGGCCGCCGAATCAGAATTTCGAAATCTGCTTTTAACAGTCATAACCCTAAAAATATCAATTTGATACCTCGTCTTTGTCTCCTTTCTTAGACACACAGAAGATCTTGGAGTCGAAGAACAGGAAATTATTCTGTTCAATGCAAGTTGCGATAGCTATCTACCAAGAAGTCTCCAAACACGCCTGGCGTATAAAAATGAAGCTCATACAATCCAACCCGGCCGTTTGCCACTCATTAAACCAACCAACGCTTCTCGTATAAGATTTTCGCAACACACCACCTCTCGTACCGAAACTCGCAGCTGGCTACTGAAATAAGTATTGAAATCCAAACTAGCTTCTGGCTCAACATCCACTCCGAAAAGTCGACCCGAAATGCACGCGCTCAATGCGTTCCACCAAAGATCGAACAGTGGCTTCGCTGCCAGCTTGCGTCTCCGCCACTCAGGCCAACTGGACGGCTTTACTTCCCTCATGTCTTAGAGCTAGTCTCTTAGCTCGGACAACTCAGCCTTGTTGCTTTGGTTTGAAGAATGAACTGAAGAATTGAAGAAATTATCAAGGACCAACCACGCAGGATCACGTTGGCTACAATACTTTTCCTAAGCCCCTCTTATAAGTTTTTGCCTAAGTTTGCCTCCGTTTTAGTCTTCTCTATCGCTATAACTTAAATAAACCATTTCAATTCGACACTAATCACACAATTTGCTGTTAACGATTGTTTCTTTCCTAACCAACTTTCGCTAAACTAATTCGCTCTTACGTTCTCTGAAAGTCTGGCTTGTCAGAAACGAGGCTTCAGGTATCCGAGGCTCTGCTTACGAGGCCTTTTTATGTAAACTGTACAAATCCTAAATTAGCGGTCTGTTTATGCATTGACTTAAATTGAGGACAACCTATGCTATTTTTTCACTGGCTTCGAGAATACTCTTGCCAGATACCATCAAGGGTATTAAGGCGAGTCACCAGGGAAAATGCCGCAGTTGATATTAATATTTTTATTATTATCATTACTATTATTATTATTATTAATATTATTAATATTTAGAATTTAATAATGAAATTAATAGCAGTAATAACCCTCTCTACTCTAGGTACACAGCCTGAAACTACCGGGGAAAGGGATAATCGATTATATTCACTCCAGTGCTTATCACTTCGATGATCCCCGAAAGGATGGAAGGCAGAGTCGACGTCGGTGAAATTTGAACTCACAACACAAAGGCGGAAGAAATGCCGCTAAGTATTTTGTCCGGAGCGCTAACGATTCTGCCAGTTCGCCGCCTTATATAGTTTCTCATCTACGTACATAATCATCAATTTCAGGTAGAGTGATGTTTGTTAATTTTGTCGACACTAGTAAATGATTGCTGCTCTATGCTATTGACACCAAAACAATGAAAGGCAAAGCTGACGCTCGTGAGATTTGAACTCGCAACATAAAGACCCAAAACAAGTATCGCAAATCATTTTGCATAGATTCTCTCAAACTGCTGTCTGCGCGCACGCGGTGGCGTCATCATGAATGCTAGTAAACATTACTTTTCTTTTTAGATTTACGTGTATTATGCGTTTTAACGTTTGAATAATTATCAACAACATTTATCTGCAACACTGTTTCTGTCATTTTGATATCCATCCCTGACTAACATAACTAATACATGTCTGTTATATGCCATCGTTAATTTAAACACATGCATCGTCCTCGTGCAAATATGTCCATATGTCTATCAAAGCAGCACCTGCACTTTTATTTTAATGGTTTCAGTGCTAATTATACAAAAGCTGCTACAAAAGACAAGTCCTCATACCTAGAAAGATCTCCACTATCATTGCGTATTTTGATATGTTGAAAGCTGATTCTGATTTGCGAATAAATTTCGTTGGTATGGAGTTTGCGATCTATTCATGTTATATATCACTGATTTATTGTTTTGCTTTGACGGTTTGCTTCGGGTTGTCAAATATTAAAGACGGAAACATGCGAGACACGATATTTAATTGTATGACTGCAAAATGGGGACCAGATCAGCAAAAATTGGTGGCAAAATCAACCAAAAACTTAAAATAGCTTACGATTCAGGAAAAGGATACTGATCAGATAAAGCATCTTCTGATGAATTATATAAAGATTTATACGTAAAATGAGAAATAGCTAGAAAGTCATATACTGCTTGCATTTTCTCAAATGATGTATGTATGAAATTTGCGTTCAAAAAGTGCGCTATTTTGAAAATGAAACTAAATATTTGACGGAAGCCAGGGAATTGAAATACCAAAAGGGAGAACAACGAAAGCGGTTGAGAAAATACAGTGATATAAGCATTTGGGGATATTGGGGGCATATGAAATAAGACATGAAGAAATAAAATAAATAACAAGTAGGGAGATTAGAAGGAGAGTGAGAAAATATTACAAAATTGAATTTAAAATGTTTTTGAAGCAATAAATGCAAGATCAGCACCCCTAATCAGATATAGAACTGGAATTGTAGATTGGACCAAAAGCCACATACAGAAACTTGAAAGAAAAATAGAAAGCTGTTGACAATGTATGGAGCCCACCATCTGAAAGCTGAAATGGACTGGTTGTACTTGAAGAGAGGCCAGTGGGGATGAAGCTTAATTGCTGTGGAAGTGTGTGCACAGATCGAAAGAAAAAAACCTACTAGAATGTTTAAAGAGCAACACAGAGAAATTCCTAAAGGTAGTGAATAAAGTACAGGTTATCACGTGCGGAGTAGGAGATAAGGACAAGGATGAAATTCAAAGAGGTCATGTTCAACAGATTGAAGAGAAGCCTTTGCATGGTCAGTTTTGGTAGACACTGAAAATGTGGAAGAAAGGCCTGTGCTTGGATAAAAAAGTGCCATTAAAAACAGAAACAGAGTGCCTTATTAAAGAAGCTCTAGATAATGCGTTAAAAACAAACAACTTGAGAAAAGATGTGTAAGGGGAAATGTCAGCAAAATGGGGAAACTTCAGCAAAATGTAGAGTGTGTGGAATGCGGAATGAATTAATGTTATACATTGTTGCAGAATATCCCAAGTTAGCCCAGAGTGATTATAAGAGCCGGAAGTATGAACAAGAAGTGGAAGTCTTACACTGAAAGCTTTGTGAGAAATGGGGACTTGAAGCTGGAAGTACATAGTATGATCTCCAGGTCGAAAGTGTGCTGGAGTCGGAGAAGTGCAAAAATGTTATGGGAGACCAAAAACGATTATTATAAGCCCACAACAGTGATTTCGTTGCTTACAGTGTCACTCCGATCAGAAGAGTGTCGTTATGCAGCTGGTAAAGAATGTTCAGCGGGACATGGATGAAATATATTGTTGAATTTGTCTTTACCACGTGCTGTAACTATGGCATAATGCTTGAAAGATTACTTCATTTAACTTTATGATGGGTAGACTTGAAAATTGGGTTTTGACAGTGCACATGAATTTTCAATTAATCTATCAATACAATGCCTGGCTATGCGGTTAAGATGTTCGCTTAGCAATCACATGGATTTGGATTCAGTCTAGCTTGTGCCACTTTGAGCAACTGTCTTCTGCTCTCACCCTGGGCCCACCAATACTTGATGAGGGAATTAAGTACAGAGCAGTGGATGTTGTGATACATTGTTGGTCATAATGCATTTTGCATCGATTTAGCTTCCGAAAAATACCACCACGCTGGTGAGGCGATCGAGCCAAAATTCCCTCTGATCGAAGGTCTGGTCCATCTTTTGCCGGACCGCTAGGTTATGGGGACGTAAACACACGTAAAGAACGTCCCGCCATCATCGCTTGACAAACGATGGTGGCGAGACAAACACACACACACACACACACACACACACACACACACACACACACACACACACACACACACACACACACACACACACACACACACACACACACAAAGAAATTAAAGAAGGAAAATGCACACACTTTACATAGTTTTAATATATATATATTTTTTATGTATTTTACGTTGTGTTTGTCGACCGGTTTCGCTTTCGCTAATCATGACATACAAATTATTTCAATTAAGTATTTTCTTAAGAAAAAGTTTTTGCTCATGTTGTGTGAGGAGTTTATGAATGAATAAATCAACAAGTAGAAAATCTAAGGAGAGGTAATTGGTGATCGTTCTTATTGTGGACAGGGGAGATAATACACACAAATTCAAAAGCTAGAGTAGTGGGGAGATTTATGTACAGTGGTGGGAGTGTAATTGTGAATTATAATATGTATAGAGATCAAAGTTGGTTATGCGTGGCATATTTCGACGTATTCTGTATTTTTCGATGAATACATTTTCTTTATTTAAATGTTCTTGTAAGAGTAATTGTATCTTTGCGCTGGTAGAAAGGGGAAAACTGTGAAATTTGATTTGATGTTACCTGTACATCTCTCTTAAGAAGATACATAATTAAAATAATTTTAGCGTCATGATTAACGAAAGTGAAAGCGGTCGACAAATACAATATAAAATATATTAAAAATTATATAAAAACTATGTAAAGTTTGTGCATTTTCCTTTTTATTCCTTATATATATTACAACTCACCACATGGGGATAATCGAAATTCCTCCCTTTCTGCTGATATATATATATATATATATATATATATATATATATATATATATATACGACGGGTTTATTTCATTCTGCCGAATCCGCTCTCAAGGCTTTAGTCGGCCCGAGGCTTTATATTGTTGGATTTTGATTTTAACATCCATATAGTAGAAGACATTTGCCCAAGGTGACACGCATATATACACACATACATAGACTGTATCATATCTTGACACTGCGTGAACTGAGATACTTGTTCACAGGCGGCTGATATTAAATAAAGTCTTAAACACTTAGATATGCAAATTGATAGTTCAAGATCATTGCATCGACAGGATTTGTTGAGTATATAAACGGACTGACTTGTTGTTCTCCGGAACCTTAATATGATGTTGACAACTCTGGCGAAAGCCTATCAAGGTTTGAAAATCGATTCAAGCTGTTAATTATTTCTTCCAGTCTAGTGAGAACTGGTCAAATTTGCCCATTTTACATAAACCTACTGCATAGTGTGTGTGTGTGTGTGTGTGTGTGTGTGTGTATGCATGCAAACCTAAAATTGATTACTGGTTAATGAGACTGATTAATATATGAATGCTTAGAATCTGGTGTTTCCAGATTTTCTGGAAATGGCCGGTTGTAGGTATACGGTGATTCTTGAGGGACGCCCCCACCAAGTGTCATTTGTGCCTGGAACCAGGCCACATTAAAAAGAGGTCCCCAGGACCAAAGTAAGGTCCTGGAACAGTTAGTTATGGAAGAACTCCCACCGCCTCCTTCAGAGGAAGAGATGGAGGCAGTGGAGACCTCCCCGCAAAAAAGGGAAAAAAGGAAGAAGGTGGGCAACAATGGTTGCCCACCGAAGGACCTCAAGGCTGTGGGAGGGAAGGAAAAGCGGTTAAAGCGGAGGAACTACACCCTCCCGTAGCAAAGGGGAGAAAAAAGAAGATAAACGGGACAGTGCCGGTGGTTAATACACTGCCAGCATGCTCGGAAGCCCCGTCGGTGGCAATTGTGGCACTGTCGGTGGAAGTTGTAGCCTCGACCCATGTGGAGGAGGAATTTTTGGTCTTCTTCCGCAGAGGAGAGGCGGTGGGAAAGTTTACTAAAAAGTTTGTCAGGGGAACAGACATAACCTGCAGTAAAGATCCTGGATGACCTCCGCAGGTAGCTGTGGAGGTCATCTCAGACACAGATCTTTTCAAGGTAATAAACTCCTTCCAAGAAGATGTATTCCGCTTCCGATTAAGGCACCCTGACCTGGCACTATCGGAGAGCTTAAGTGAAGCTTTGAGCCTGGTTGGGTGCCGACTGGGCGGAAAATACTAAATATTAAATGGCTCAGTTCCTCATACTGAGAGGGCATATAGCCCATAAGAGAAAATTTAAGAGGCCTAGTGTCTCATTTGTTGAGACATTGTGTTATTTTTGGTAAGAGGCTTAGTGCCTCATTGTAAGGACCTGGTGTCCAATGGAACATCGGTAAGAGGTTTATTACATGAAATTGTGTGTTTTGTAAAAGAACAACGTTTTCGAGAAGCAGCGATCGGCGGGCGTCGTCTGCTTCCCTCATTAATGTCATTTTTTTCATTATTCATCTTATAAATGTTATTGTCCAGCCCTACTACTTCTACGTAATGCCTTGATGGCAAATTGAATGAAATAAAATATATGAATGCTTAGTTTATCATACCAAATAATGCTTGACCTACGGTTGTAAAACAAAATAATACACACATAGGTGCAGGAGTGGCTGTGTGGTAAGTAGCTTGCTTACCAACCACATGGTTCCGGGTTCATTCCCACTGCGTGGCACTTTGGGCAAGTGTCTTCTACTATAGCCTCGGGCCGACCAAAGCCTTGTGAGTGGATTTGGTAGACCGAAACTGAAAGAGTCCTGTCGTATATATATATATATATATATATATATATATATATATATATATATATATATATATATATATATGTATGTATGTATATATATATATATGTATGTGTGTGTATGTTTGTCCCCCCAACATCGCTTGACAACCGATGGTGGTGTGATTACGTCCTCGTAACTTAGCGGTTCGACAAAAGAGTAAGAGAGAGAGAGAGAATATGTATGTGCGTGCACGTGAATATATGTATGAGTGAATGTATGCATGTATGTTGGTACGTAACCAACTTTTTTCAATTTTCCCAAAGCATGGTACAAGTGTGAAGGTAGAACACCTAAAAAAATCAGCATTGCTTGACCAGTCAACAAGTGTTACTTTAGTCTGCTGGCTGTGGACAGCTGACACTTTCTATCATACCCCTCAAAATAAGCTGTGAGTATTCATCACACGTGGAAGCGCAATGGCCCAGTGGTTAGGGAGCAGACTCGCGGTCATAGGATCGCGGTTTCGATTCCCAGACCGGGCGTTGTGAGTGTTTATTGAGCGAAAACACATAAAGTTCCACGAGGATCCGGCAGGGGGTGGTGGCGAACCCTGCTGTACTCTTTCACCACAACTTTCTCTCACTCTTTCTTCCTGTTTCTGTTGTACCTGTATTTCAAAGGGCCAGCCTTGTCACGCTGAATATCCCCGAGAACTACGTTAAGGGTACACGTGTCTGTGGATTGCTCAGCCACTTGCACGTTAATTTCACGAGCAGGCTGTTCTGTTGATCGAATCCACTGGAACCCCTGACGTCGTAAGCGACGGAGTGCCAACACACACATTCATCACATACTACTACTACTACTACTACTAATAATAATAATAAGGATAATGATGATGATAATAATAATAATATTAATTACACAAGATACCGAAATATCGTTCAGCAAATTTAATTAAGGCACTCTTCTTTATTTACATATTATCATTATCATTATTATTATTTCATTTTGAGAGAGTAGTGGTAGAATTAACTTCAGATTGATCGATATTTATTTTATGTAATGAAATGCAAAAACAAAATGCACAGGATTTGAACTTAGATCGTAAAGTGTTGTAACTAAATATTTGAATGCGTTTTGCCTGTGTTCAAATGGTTATGACAATATAAACTCTGATAATAAATATATTTTCAAACAGACACAAAACTGCACGATATTCATATTCTGTCTGGCTCTTTCCATGCAGATTTAATTCTACGAAGCTTCTCCAGTGAAACTTTTGCTTTTGTTTGTGAATCGAATCATCTAAATTTAATCGAGACCGGTAACCATAGTGATTTGCATCGCAATATATACATATAGATATATTTTTAGATAAATATGTATTTATTCATGGAAATATTGGCAAGTGTTGAGCAATATACGCGTAATACAAATGTTTCCTCGTCCCGTCAGACAAAATGGTGAATTCATTTCTCCGATGAATGAAGAAGATGTGCTAAATAACATTTACATCTCTCGGAACTAATTCTTATTGAGAGCAATCTCTATCTCAATCGCAAAGTATAGAGAAGTAACTAGGTGGTTCAGGCTATCAGACGTTTTGATTATTTTATGTATAAACAGAAACGCATTGAAGAACAGTTGGCTCTTAGCTAGCAACCCTCCTCCTGTGGAGTGGTAAAACTGGGGCCTGATGCTGTTTTAACTGGATATACGAATAGATATCCATTTTCTCTATCCCCATCTTCTCCTTTTGAGATGGATAAGGAGTTTCGTACAAACACTGTTTGATGATATCAAGGAGGTTGATATGTGAAATAGGGCGACTCATGTGTATGCGGTCTGAAAGTGGTGTATGTTTGTAGTGGCAAGGAGACCAAAAACGATTATTATAAGCCCATAACAGTGATTTCGTTGCTTACAGTGTCACTCCGATCAGAAGAGTGTCGTTATGCAGCTGGTAAAGAATGTTCAGCGGGACATGGATGAAATATATTGTTGAATTTGTCTTTACCACGTGCTGTAACTATGGCATAATGCATAAAACATTACTTCATTCAACTTTATGATGGGTAGACTTGAAAATTGGGTTTTGACAGTGCGCATGAATTTTCAATTAATCTATCAATACAATGCCTGGCTATGCGGTTAAGACGTTCGCTTAGCAACCACACGAGTATATTTTACATATTTTGCGATAGTACCTCGCAGTTTGTTCGTAGCAATAAAATTCTCAATTCCATTATCAATGCTTCTCGACCTCGACAGTGTCATCTTCTGGATAAAGTTAAGTAACCCTGTGTGGTTGCCTCTATATCAAACACAACCACTGTAGATAGTATTAACATTACCATCGAAATGAAATTTTAAACGTTAATTATATATAGATAATCAGTCAGTTGGTTCTATTGTTTCATATTAGAACACATCAGTATCTTTATTGTAACACTGTGATGTACAATGAGTATTGTTTTCAACATTAATCTTCTATTTTTGTGAAGCATTTTGGATTCTGTAGATGTGCTGAATACTGAGAGCATTATTGTTGCTTGTGTTAAATTCATAGTGAGCCTGGAGTAGAATCATATAATTTTATATTAGTTGGAGTCGTCAACTTTAAAAACTTTATGTATGATATTAAATTTATATATCACATTAGTTATCAGGTGATTCTCCATATGCTTACTGGCTAACAGTATGTATATAACAGTATGTATATATATATATATATATATATATATATATATATATATATATATATATATATATATATATATATATATGTTTTTCTCTCCCAACCCTCCTCCAATTCTTCCCTGCATTTCACCGTTCCCTCTCTCACTCCTCCTCCTTGACCCTCTCGTCGCTGACACGTGACGAAAGGGATTCTTTCTTTCTTTTTCCTGCCTTCCTATAGAGAAGACACATTTTTTTTCACACTCTAACTAGCGTTCAAAATAATTTTTCTATCGTCTTGGCCCAACAGCCCTTACTGTTCCTTCTTGTTTTTACTGTCTTGTTCTCACTGTCCTGCTCTTTTTTACACACATACACACAAACGCGCATGCATACAGAAACACACACACACACACACATGTATATACGTATATGTATGTGTGTGTATCGTTGTGTTTGTTTTTCTCCCACCATCATTTAACAACCGGTGTAGGTGTGCTTCGCCTCTGCTTAGCGGTTTGGTAAAAGAACCAATATAATAAATAAAAAGCCTAAAAAAAAAAAATCGCAAATACTGAGATAGACTCCGCGACTAAAATTCGACAACGTAGTGCCACAGCATGGCTGCAGTCTAATGACTGAAGCATGTGAATGATAAATGATATATATATATATATATATATATATATATATATATATATATATATATATATATATATATGAATGTATGTATATGTATTTACGTGGTGAAATATGGAGAGGGTGAATGATAAATCGATACAGAAAAATACAAGCAAACAAAATAAACATTTGCCTTGTCTTCAGGTTTTTGTGCAAGCAAATTTAGAAACGGAATAAAATGCCAACTCAATGTTAATCTCGACTGAGATGTGAGTTTCCAGCCATTTTAGTAACTGGCAGTATTCCACTGTAAAAACATACCACAAATTATACGAACAATTCTATGGTTATTTAATAGCCATGGATAATGGAGTCTTTCTTACTTTAGTTTTAGATACTTGAAAGTATTTATTTTGGGTCGGCAAAATAATTTAAAAGTAGTAACTTGTGAAGAAATGCATGAATGTAGTATCTTGCCAATGCTGACTGGTATTCCTCCTTAGAAAATAAGGTAAAATTATAATGTCACGACATGTTCTTGTTTCGTATTCTGAAATTGAAAATACTCGATTGAGAGAAAAGTTAGTAGACGAAATAAATAAATAAATAAATAAAATGAAATAGGTAACTGAAAATAAAAATAGAATAAAAGGTAGCAAGAACACTCAAGTAGAGTATGAAATAAACTGTGTCGCGTATCCCAGCTGGGCTGTGAAACTTTTAATCATGCTATAAAAGAAAACCCCATCTACCTGTCGACAAAAGCACGAAGCTATTTCAAGCGCGCGTGGAAAGTATTAAATGAAACTTGTTCTCAGCGAGTGAAATGGAAGTTTATATTAATTGTACTTACAAACACACGCACAAAAAACACACACAAACACAAGCATTAGTGCATATGTATATGTGTGTGTGTGTATGTATGCAGCGTGTATGTACGTGTGCCTGTGTTTTGGTATACTCAAAATTTTACTTCTATATATGTATGCATGTAGAGATTTAGCATGATATACTATCGCGAATATTTCTTTTATGTCGTGTACCAGATGTTGTCTTTTTCGTTGATTACTCACACTTTCGTGAAAAATGACTCGCTGATGCTAATCATGAATATACCATGTGGAGAGTCATGATACCGTTAGAACACATATGCCCTCGCGCGCGCGCGTACAGACGCACACACAGACATATATAGATAAATATGTATTTGCACATGATTAAGTCTGGGTGTAGGCTTGTGTGTATGTATATATACATATATACTTGTAAGTATGTTTTTTAATGTGGGAAGGATTTATTTAACTGCTTCACACAGTTCCAGCCGGTTTTAGGTGTATATGAAGGCATATTTACATTCACATAAATGCTGTTCATGATACGTTGGTACATACGTACGTGTTTGTCAGTTTATATACGTATGTGATGCACAGATCATCTTAGTTGTGCAATTGTGTCAATTCCGAGAAACACAAATAGAGTACTTCTAGAATATTACACATTTTGCCGTTGCACTCACAACTACAGGCAAAACGAATTTTCTTATGTTCGCCGCCTGTAAACATTTTTGCCAGTATATATATATATACACACACATACAGTGAAACATTACTATAGGAATTTGAATTTAAGCTCATTTCCCTGACTTCAATTAATGTGTATCAGCGAAAAAACTTGTAGTTGTCCTCTGATTGATATTTTTAGCGTGCCG
>NC_142930.1:36874669-36907169 GCF_046866305.1 Octopus bimaculoides | reverse complement strand
TGTATATATATATATATATATATATATATATATATATATATATATATATATATATATATATATATATATATATATATATATATATATATGTATGTGTGTGTGTGTGTGTGTGTGTGTGTGTGTGTGTGTGTGTGTGTGTTTGTGTGTATATGTATGTATACATACATATATATATTCATATATATGCACACAAACGTATATATCAACGTATATGCATACAAATACATGCACATGCACTTACACGCGCACATACACACACAAAGACACACACACACACACACACACACACACACACACACACACACACACATATATATATATATATATGTGTGTGTGTGTGTGTGTGTGTCCATGTATTTACATACCATTTACTAAAAGAGAAGAGCAACTAAGATTGATTGAAATTTGTTTTCGATCATTTTCATTTATACAGCCAAATGGATTGCTTCTCTCCTAAATATAAGACAAAAAAGCGACACCCTATAGATAACCATTGCACAATAGGATATTACCATTAGATGCAAAATGAATAATGGATTAACCGCCGAATGGTTTCAAATTTATGATAAACTATTCAAAATCTATGGGTCCTGCCGATAAGAGACACTCTGAAGTAAGGTATTTGATATTGGCAATTAAACAAGGTCTATGAGTGGTACACAAAACATTTGTTGTCAAATAAATTACAGGAATATTACAGGAATAAGACGAATAAGACAGTCTATCATACGTTTGCATGACATCTACGCATTTTATATCTTAATACGAAAAGCCAAGACACCAAAGTTATACATTTTTTTCCTTATATGATAGATAGAGAAACCACGATGCAGTATATGTTTAACTAAGCTACTGTGTGAGTACCGTACACACGTCTCTCCTAAACAATGACTTTACTTGCGAAAACTCTCTTGACAATTGGCAAAATAACCTTGTAAAGTTCAGTTTGTCGGATACTGGTGATGAAATTTCACAGGAATCTTTTGTCAACCTGTTAAAATAAAACTGATAAATAATGAACTCTGAGTCTAATGCACCATACTGGTTAGTAACTGTATAGATAACGCTCTTGTATGAAAGAACCATGACACACATGCGTGGAATCGACAGGTCCATAGAATTACCTAATGTGATGTATAGATTGTACAAAGATTACTTGAATTTTATTTGATTCTGTTTCTCCAAGAGCCAACTCTGACGAACAACTGGTGCTCCTTAACCACGAAGCTTTCGTTAAGGAAGCCATAAAGGCTTATCGATATTTATTGACAGCATAACTAGACTATGATAAGGCATTTAACTCTGTCACTACAATTTGAAAAGATTGCATCTGTTGTAATCGATGTCATTTGATGACAATGGGTCATAGAATATTGAGTGTCGTATTGTACTATTTAGAAAACACTAATCAACAGTAAATGTTTAAAATGGATGCACTAAGATATGCACTCAAGAATAGGTTTATATGTAATGTACTGTTGATAGAATGAGAAGGAAGATTGGTGTTCTCAGTGTAGAGCTGTTGCCTGTGAACGACCTAATGAAAGTTGTAACGACCGATTTGAACAGAAATCTGTGGGAGAAGCATTCATTATATCAGCAGAAAATTAATACAAATGTACATATAATGCAAACTAGAGGAAACTAACATAATTGACAGGAAGAGTAAATACTGCTTGACTTGTGATAGCTATATGACATTCTAGTAAAGGTAATGTACCTTCCTTATTCAGGAACAGAACATAGCTACTAAATACCTGATCAACAAGAGAGATAAAGATGTCTCCAAACCACCATGGCGTGGTTGAAAATATCGATTACATCCCTCTAGTGAAGAATATCACATACATCATTGACAGGTCCACCAAGATGTCTATAAGTTTCTACCTTCTCTTGAAACATAACGTTATTGGCAAAATTGTTTACAATGATATCTGGAAGAAAATTGTCCTATTTAAAAATGGAGGAAATTCCAATAAATAAAAAGCAGGCCTGATATTAACATCTGAAGCAGAAGCATCTAATGTTGTGGGGAAAAGGGAATATTTCTGGTGAAATACTGCAAAATTTACAGCTTTTACAGCCTAGATATGGATCTGTATGTATATCTAGTATTTTTCCATTAGCTCATTGTGATATGCGTTAATAGATGTATATAAAACGCGAAAATGATGAAGTTTTCCTAAGAAACCAATGACTTAAACTCCTCGAAATACATCCAGTGTTGTTATGAGGATATTCTAAACTTTTCAGAGACTATATTAGAGTTTTCTAGAATGAACATATATACATATCATCACGTATGTGTATACAATATAGATGTATTAGAATGCATACTTGAAAATGAAAGGTGATTTATGTATTTAGTATATATGCATATAAAATATATTAAAACAGGTAGCTTCACAGATTCATTAACACATTCACACTGGTATACAGACAAACATATATCCTTACATATGTAAACGTTAACTCCTGTTCATATATTTATAAATTCCCAGAACTATTTTGACTCAAGGAAGCATGGCCACTTGATACTGGAGTGAATTCTACTAAGAAAATATATAAACATCAAGGAAATAGCTCTCTCTCTCTTTCTCTTTCTCACTCTCACTTACACACTTTCTCTCTCTCTCTCTCTCTCTCTCTCTCTCTCTCTCTCTCTCTCTCTCCAAACATCTCTCTCTCTCTCCAAACATATATATGTAAACATGTATACCCATATACATGCACATACACGCACGTATAAGTATACACACACATATATACATATATATGCAAATAATAAGCAACACGGATTTCAAAAGTGATTGCAGTACGCACGTTTCATGCTACTTCAATTTATTTAAGTAATGTGAGCATTACCTTAAATGCAATATGAAGAGCAATCTTCAGCTGCACGAAAAAATGTAGAAAAAAAGACATATTACAAATGTGGCAACATATTAAAACCAAGTGGGAGAGAGCAGAGAAAGAATATATAAGTCCATCTTGACATAGCAGGGTCTATCAGGCTAGTAATTGATTCTAGACAAAAGTTTTAACTGTCTCAGAATTCTATTGTTTCTTATCTAGTGGTGATAGCAAAGGGACAATTACTTCTAAAGAGAGGGAAGGTGTAAGCAGTATGCATGGGCAAGGCTATAAAAGTATTAGAATCTAGAGGTTTCACTGGTCATAGTAGTATCAGGTCATTTTATTACTATCAAAATGTTGAGGAATTATTGTTGAGGAATTATAGCCCTAGGTATATGGGTCAAATAGGTTTTTTACTTTTAGTCTGAATAGAGTAACAGTATAGTGGTACAGACAACAACAGAATTCTAACTAATGTTTACACAATAAGAGGTATGTTAATAAAATAAAATGAGATGTAGTTATCTTTCACAAAAAATCATGAAATAATGTCAATATTGAATTCAGGGGCTCTGGATAGGGTGTAAAATTTAAGGATATTAAGTATATTAAGCATATAGTGATCATGAACACTATTTTGAATTATCTTTAAAAAAACTTATTAGCTGACGATAATGATACTATTTAGGAGACACATAGGTAAGCCTTATTTATATAATGTGAATAAAAGATAAAAATTATTATCGGATTTATATTAGTTTATAATAATGTGTATACTGATGTTTAAGGGACTGAGAAAAGAAAGGATGTTAGGAAATAACAAGGATAATCAATACAGGAATCTGATGACTGATTTATGTAGATTAGATGTTAAGGATAGAGATCAGGAATATATGTTGTAAAGTTTCAATTACCAAAATAAATATGTGCTAGTTGATAGTTCTAGATGACTATAATAGAAGTAAGGTACTATAAATTTTGATAACTTTAGTTATTTAAATAAAAGTCCTATTTTTTAAAAAATTTAAAAGTGCGAGTAGAGCAATGCACACATGATACCCTAAGGTCTAATCTATTATTGATTAGATTAGGATTGTTCCTAAGTTTAAAAATTTCATATATTTCCATAGAACACAATTCACATCCATATCTATTATTTCTATAAGGTTGAGCTTTTCTTATAATTTCCCATTTAAGGCTAAAATTAATACTATTGTCTTTTAACTCCCAAATTTTACTTGCCAAAGTTGTACTATTTGCCTTATGTCTAAGTCTAAATGAAGATTTATGGTTATATATTCTCTGTTTCAGGTTAATACTACACCCTATATAAATATAATTCTCTGTTCTAGTACTAATGATGCATCTGTACACTACGCTGCGGGTACAACAAAATCCAAATAAAGGACAATGGGACTTTTTTCTACAGTTGCACATGGTGGGGTTATCAACTCCACCTATATTATTTCTAATATCTCTATTATTATTATTATTACAATTATTTACACTAATATCATTTATCAATTCTTCAATTCTATTATTAGGTATATATTGGCTATTACCGACTGGATTATACTACTTATAAAAAACTGATCATGATAGTAGTGTAAATAATTGTAATAATAATAATAATAGAGATATTAGAAATAATATAGGTGGAGTTGATAACCCCACCATGTGCAACTGTAGAAAAAAGTCCCATTGTCCTTTATTTGGATTTTGTTGTACCCGCAACGTAGTGTACAGATGCATCATTAGTACTAGAACAGAGAATTATATTTATATAGGGTGTAGTATTAACCTGAAACAGAGAATATATAACCATAAATCTTCATTTAGACTTAGACATAAGGCAAATAGTACAACTTTGGCAAGTAAAATTTGGGAGTTAAAAGACAATAGTATTAATTTTAGCCTTAAATGGGAAATTATAAGAAAAGCTCAACCTTATAGAAATAATAGATATGGATGTGAATTGTGTTCTATGGAAATATATGAAATTTTTAAACTTAGGAACAATCCTAATCTAATCAATAATAGATTAGACCTTAGGGTATCATGTGTGCATTGCTCTACTCGCACTTTTAAATTTTTTAAAAAATAGGACTTTTATTTAAATAACTAAAGTTATCAAAATTTATAGTACCTTACTTCTATTATAGTCATCTAGAACTATCAACTAGCACATATTTATTTTGGTAATTGAAACTTTACAACATATATTCCTGATCTCTATCCTTAACATCTAATCTACTTAAATCAGTCATCAGATTCCTGTATTGATTATCCTTGTTATTTCCTAACATCCTTTCTTTTCTCAGTCCCTTAAACATCAGTATACACATTATTATAAACTAATATAAATCCGATAATAATTTTTATCTTTTATTCACATTATATAAATAAGGCTTACCTATGTGTCTCCTAAATAGTATCATTATCGTCAGCTAATAAGTTTTTTTAAAGATAATTCAAAATAGTGTTCATGATCACTATATGCTTAATATACTTAATATCCTTAAATTTTACACCCTATCCAGAGCCCCTGAATTCAATATTGACATTATTTCATGATTTTTGTGAAAGATAACTACATCTCATTTTATTTTATTAACATACCTCTTATTGTGTAAACATTAGTTAGAATTCTGTTGTTGTCTGTACCACTATACTGTTACTCTATTCAGACTAAAAGTAAAAAACCTATTTGACCCATATACCTAGGGCTATAATTCCTCAACATTAATTCCTCAACATTTTGATAGTAATAAAATGACCTGATACTACTATGACCAGTGAAACCTCTAGATTCTAATACTTTTATAGCCTTGCCCATGCATACTGCTTACACCTTCCCTCTCTTTAGAAGTAATTGTCCCTTTGCTATCACCACTAGATAAGAAACAATAGAATTCTGAGACAGTTAAAACTTTTGTCTAGAATCAATTACTAGCCTGATAGACCCTGCTATGTCAAGATGGACTTATATATTCTTCCTCTGCTCTCTCCCACTTGGTTTTAATATGTTGCCACATTTGTAATATGTCTTTTTTTCTACATTTTTTCGTGCAGCTGAAGATTGCTCTTCATATTGCATTTAAGGTAATGCTCACATTACTTAAATAAATTGAAGTAGCATGAAACGTGCGTACTGCAATCACTTTTGAAATCCGTGTTGCTTATTATTTGATTTTAATCACCCATCCTTTTGGGATGTGATATTCGGGTGCCTTCGCATAAGTACCATATTCAAGCCTTGAATATATATGCAAATATATATGTATGTATATATGTATATATACACACATATACATATATATGCATATCTATATATACATATATATATATATATATATATATATGTATGTACGTGTATATGTATATATAATAGATATACAAATATAAAAGTATATGTGTACATACATAGATTTATGAAATACATGTATATGTGCATCCATCCATCCATCCATCCATCCATCCATCCATACGTACATACATACATACATACATACATAGGCGTAGACAGACGGACATGTACAGAAGTACATAAAACTGGGTTAACTATGTTTGCGTTGTGTCCATAGTTACAGTTTCATTAAGGCAGACAGAACTAACCACATATGTGTGCCGTAACTACGGTTAGAACGTCCTTAACAAGGCCATATAACTCTTTCTTTCTTGTTCAAGGTTATAACATCATAAATACTGGCAGCGTTAGTCATATTTTGTCTTGCACGCATGGTTTCAGCTTATTAACTAAGACTGAGCTAGTGACACTCGTGCTTATCTGGTGGCCATTTTTATAACATTATTTATTTGGAATAGTTGCAACTTCGTTAATACGGACTGAAGTATTAACAATTGTGTATTGTAACCATGGATACAATTCAGAACTCATTGACTAATACGAGCCATCGAACGCGACACGCTGCTGTGTTCTCTCAACACATAATTAGAAATCTAGCAGACTACTAATACAATCTTTGGGACGAAAATAGAACAATTTATTGATGTAAAAATCATTGCTTCCTCCTAAAGTCTACTAGACTGCAAATAGTCAGAAAAATTACAGTTGATTTTGATTCTTTTTACTTAAATGATTCTTCTGTCTATAATGACTATTACAAATTTTTTGAAAGCAACATCATTGAGAAGGAGAAAATAATTTATATGTAGCACAATATAGAAAATCAAATTAAATTGTATGTTTTGAAACGTAATTAAAGACCATCAGGTAATAAATGAACTCACACCACTGCATGTCATTTGTATATATATATATATATATATATATATATATATATATATATATATATATATATATATATATGTATGTATGCAGATATGTATATATGCATGTGTGTATGTGCATGTATCTGTCTGTGTGAATTATATGCGTACTTACAAATATTGATGTATGGCTAAAACGAAAATGAACTAAGAGAAATAACACAGTGGTAGCCGTATGTATTTGATAAAGAAAAGCGAATAAAAATATATCGAATTCCATACACGATATATTCTTCGTTTATTGAAATTATTCTTGCTCCCAGAGAACGTAGAAATGTCGCACGGTGGTAACTAGAAGCAAGCCCTAGTAGGAAAAGGAAGTTAATTTGAAGAGTTAAATGTTCTTTAAATTTGACAATCTATTAAAGAAAATTCAGTCACATTGTCTTGAGGTAAGCAGTTAACAGAGTAAATGTGTTGTGCCTCAATAGGCGTGTTCAGTACAGTAGTTGCCAAACTTGTCTTGAACAGAATGAGCTATTTAGACATTCAGACATATACAAACAAGTATAGAACCGAGTTATATGTATATATGCATCTTTAGATTCTTTTGGGTAGATTATTACAGCAATACAAGGTACATTCACACACGCATGCGTATGCACATACACACGCATGCACGCACACACACACACACACATACACATATATATATATATATAATATACCTATGTGTGTAGGTGTGTGCATTCCATTGAGAACTGAGGTGAAGACATACAGGGACGTAACCGAATACTACAAAGCCTTTGCCAATGGATTTAGGGATTCTGTCAATCTATTCGCTAATCTGCCGATTCTGTCAGTTCAATAATAGCTTAAAAGTGATTTCTAATAAAAATGCAGGCCCAATTATATGATGAAGAGAAACTGACACGCGTAATAGTGTTGGTACGAATACCTTGCAATATGTGACCTCGATCACTAAGTTCTCATTTCAAATCCCATTGACCTCAATCTTCCAAGATCAATATGGAAAAACTTAGAGGGCTATAAAATATAGCAGAATTGTTCGAACGTCAGATTGATACCTTTTTTCTTTTTCGTATCTGCTCCGGCTTTTAGCGGTCTGAATACAAATTCTAGTCCTTCGTCTTGATGAGAAATGATGCTTCAGAACCTGATTAATATTGTTGGGTCTCCATTCTCAAATAGAATGACCCATTTATTAGAGTGATACCTGTTGCAATCAATATTATCAATAAGCCGATCAATTCGAGCTGCATCGTAGTCTCATCAATAGAAGCAATAAACCATCGATTGGAGCTACATCTCGGTGACATGAATATTTGCTATAAATCTTCGACTGGAAATTACATCGTTGTGACATCAATATTAGCAGTATGTAATCGATCGGACCACATTCTCGGTGACAGCAATATTAACAGTTATCCGAACGACTGGGGCAATATCTTGGTCACATCAATATTAGTAATAAGTGAACCTTGCACTGAAGTGGAATAAGCATTAGGACGATCGAAAACCAGTCCCAAACTGTCTTCTGGAAGTTATTTTCGATTGAATGAGGATATGTTTTTGACAGTAATTTTCAAAATCCCGAAAGGAAAGAATATAATTTGATCCTTATGAAATTTGAACTTCGAGCGAAAGTGAATAAATCAAGTGGCATTTGTTTACGCTCATAGCTCTCTTAATAATACTTTCTAGTAAAGGCACAAGGCCCGAAATTTTATGAGAAGGAGCTAGTCCATTTCATCACCCCCCGGTATTCATCTGGTATATATTTCATCGATTCCGAAAAGATGAAAAGCAAAGTTAATCTCGGTGGAAATTGAGGTCAAAACGTAAAGACGGACAAAATGCCGCCAAGCATTTTGTCCAGCTTGCTAACGGTTCTACCAGTTTACTGCCTTATATAACCGTCCGAATAATAAATATGGATTTCTGTCATAGATATTAGGACAAACATTTTAGGATATAGCTACAATTATTTACACTGTATCACTATCACTTTATCGACAAAAGGTGAAAAATATCTGGTCGTCCCGCCTCTATGACTTGGTCGCACTGCATGTTAAAATCCCAGAGTATATTGTACTGTTCGTTTTCCATTCCTTGTGTTCATACTATGGTTCGGCTCTCTCGAGGTTTGCTTTACCGCACAACAGCCATTGGAATGCCTGGCAACATTGTCATGTCTCCTTTTATATTCGTGTTGCCCTTTCTCAGAACACATCCTACACTGTAGCGAGTCAGTGCTTTTATCAATGTGATATTTGGAGTAGTTTATTCTCAAACTTTGTTCTTGAGCGCTGCGCACTAATGCCTCAGTGGGCCCTTTTAAGTCTCCTTTCGTGGCTATTGCCAGGTTCTATTCCAATCAATCTCATCTTTATTCTTCAAGAACTAACTGTGCATTTTCTTGTCCTGCCAAATTTTCTTCATCTGCTCTCTCTGGTCTTTCTTAAATTGTATTAGATCTACGGATTCGTTCACGTTTAAGGTTCCCTGTATTTCCACTGCTTTCTTCTTTACTCCCCTTGACATACCAAGCCAGGCTAATTTCCTCTTCCCTTACAGTCTTCACAACACACCAGCCCCCGTCCTCCTTCTTCGCTCTTTTCATGCAACCATGACACATCACTCTTGGGGTGCAGTTCCTTGTTCATTGTCATTAATTTACGTGTTCTCCGGTCTATCTCTTGTAATTTATGGTTCTTCCAATATGCTATTCCTGCCCCATATTTCCTCAAAACAACAGTCCAAATGTAAATTGCTCTAATATTATAGCGGCCATTTAGTTTCGATTGGAACACAAGCCGAGTTCTCCTCAAATACACTTTCCTGTACATTTCTTTCATCTTGTGTTCAGTAATCTTACCTCTTTCAATGATACCCAGGTACTGATATCCTTCCTTTCTGACTTCCTTATAGTTTCACTACTTTTGAGCTTGATCCCATAGCTTTTCCTGATTTTTCCCCCTTTTGAGAATCATTACACCATACATTTCTCGATCCCTCTTATTGTTGTTGTTGTTGTTGTTGTTGTTGTTGTTGTTGTTATTATTATTATTATTACTACTACTACTACTACTACTACTACTACTACTACTACTACTACTACTACTACTATCATGACTATTATTATTATTATTATTATTATTATTATTATTATTATTATTATTATTATTATTATTATTATTATTATTGCGGTCCGATCAGATTCCTGTTGTGTAGAGTTCATTTGATAGCAGACACAATAGATTAACAAAGCAAGTAAAATAATGAAATTGGTATACTTAGTCAAAACTCTCTATCATTAATGTAACTTTTAATCACACCTTCTAACGTTGAAAATTTGTTTTTACAGTCTAAAAGAAAATTTAAAATAATACAAAACGTTAGATTCTAATAATTTCTATTTCTGCAAATGAAAATGTTTAAATATGGTGAAACGGTTATACAGCGCAACATGCAATCGATTTATCATAATAAGTTGGTTTACAAAATGTCAGCTGTATTTAACTCAGCGATATTTTCCGTTACTTTTTCTTTGTTTATTTTTTTAAAGTCATGATTAGGAAAGAGAGTATAGAATCGGCTCTGAAATTAATTGTATTACATTTAATTAATATTAATTTTACTCAAATTAAAACTTAATGTATATTTGGAAACGTGAACACTTAAACTCCAAAAATACAAAATTGAATATGTGAGGTTAAAGTTATCAAAAATAATTATTTAATTTTCGGTTAAACTATTCATTAGTAATAGTTTGTTCTTTGTATGCTGAGATCGATAAATATCTCTTGTTTCTTGAGAGACAAAGTAAATGTCGCAGAAATTGCCGGGAAAATTACAAAGGTGGTTTCCTGTTATTATTTTGTGGGTGTTTTTCTTTGTTGCATAACATCAAATTGTAAGACTACAAGGAAATTTTTGAAATGTTATCAAGAAGAAGAAGAAGAAGAAGAAGGAGGAGGAGGAGGAGGAGGAGGAGGAGGAGAAGAAGAAGAAGAAGAAGAAGAAGAAGAAGAAGAAGAAGAAGAAGAAGAAGAAGAAGAAGAAGAAGAAAGAGGAGGAGGCGGAGGCGGCGGAGGAGGAGGTGCTGGAGAAGAAGAAGAAGAAGAAGAAGAAGAAGAAGAAAATGAAGAAAAAAAGAAGAAAAAAAAAGAAGAAAAAAAAGAAGAAAAAAGAAGAAGAAGAAGAAGAAGAAGAAGAAAAAAAAAGAAGAAAAAAGAAGAAGAAGAAGAAGAAGAAGAAGAAAAATCAATAACAAGAGTTGATTGGAATTTTATTTATTGACTCGAAACGATGAGAGGGAAAACAATAATTGTTTTAATTGTTCGATCAAGAAACTGGTGATTCAATGAAACATAGTGTAAATTGCACAGGCACAAGTAGCTTGTTGAGTTAATCGAACACCTGAATGTGCTTTGTGAAAACTGATGAAATATCCATGACTGCTACCTCTCCATCTCAAAGACTTACTGTGTTTGCTGGTATATGTTGTGCATTTTTAAGATTCTAAAATGTATCACAAATTTGTCTCGAGTCTAATGCGTCTCTAAGACAACAGAAAACCGAGTGTTCTAAGCTGAGGGAATGGATAGATGTAAGTCACCTAGGAAAAAAAATTGTTTCTAATATTTGGTTTCAAATTTTGGGACATGGCCAGCAGTTTCGGAGGAGAAGGTAAGAACTGCAACTTATTTTCTCGACCCCGAGAGAATGAAAGGCAAAGTCCAACTCGGCGGAATTTGAACTCAGAACGTAAAGACGGTTGAAATGCTGCTAACGGTTCTGTCAGTTCACTGGCTTCATTGATACTAATATCAAAATGTTTAACGGGATTTCATCTGCTTACGATCTGGGTTCAAATTTCGTCGAAGTCGACCTTGCCTTTCATAGTTTCGTGGTCGATAAATTAAGAATCAGTGAAATACTGAGATCGATGTGATCGAATGTCCCCTTTCCACAAATTCCAGGCCTTGCACCTATAGCAGAAAGGATTATTTAATGATTTGTATTTAGGCAACATCTAAATGAATTCTCCAAGAGAGATGAAAAGAATACTATCAGCTTATCATATACCTGCAACGTGTAGATGACAACAAAATCACAGCGTTGAGTGTATCACACAGGTGCAAGATCCTGGTGGTCACAAAGTGTCATAGCCAAATATAGAATTTTTATAATTTGTACATTCTCTACAGCAATTCTCGTATAACATAGCTTATATGTAATGAATTGCTTTATACTTCTTTACTGAATACTGTCACAGCATTGTATATACAAAACCACTTTGAAATATCTTTGAATAAGTGTATGAGGAAACATTCTAAATGTATTTTGTTTCGTTTTGTTTCTCACAAAATATACTAGTAAAGTAGAGGTGCATCTAATGCAAGAGTCCCCCTTTACAATAAATTTTGTGATTGAAGGAGTCTAAATATAGTAGTTATAATTTTTAGAAATAAGTGCCATATCTCACAGAAATCACTCCATAAAAGAAATGAAACAAAGCATTGGGAAATGTATAAAAAAATAAGGTGAGTCACGACTGGAAAGCTTTTGATCTTCAATTGGTTAATTCACGAGCGACTAAAATGCACCTAACTGTACGGATAAATATACATCAACTTAAACCAATACTCAAATTTATTAATCTTCTGACAGGAGGTGTTTCAACTGCAATCTTGCAGAGTTCTATTTCACCAACATTTCTCTGTCCCTATCGCATCAAATGTATCCGTCCTATCTTAAGACAGCACGGTAAAACTTTTGGAGCGTTCAGCATTCGAGTTGCCATTTTAGATATTCCTTTGATGAATTGTGAAGTACCAAATTCATGCAAACCAGCCATTTATGACAGACTTAGGTAGCCAATACTTGGAATATACATACACACACACGCTCATACACATATATACACTCATATACACACAGCTATACATACAGCTGTTTCTGCAATAATATGCTGTGGACTCATGGTTGAGTGCCTAAGTTATACCTTATAGCTTCATCGGAGCCTCGAAAATGAAGCGCACTTTATATGGGAAAAGGATTATATCTATCAATATATGTAGGAAAAGCATTACCATTTATTCTTACAAATATGCATAAATGTAATTCTTTTCCCCATATAAACTGCACTTCATATTCGAGGTTCCAATGACGCGATAAGGGGTTACTCAGGTACTCAACTGTGTGTCCATTGCATTATAGATTAGAAATAACTGTAAGCTAATGAAGCTCATAAGATAATCGTTTATTCCTTTGTTATTACGTTTTCTTATTACCGTTCTGTACTCAACTAACGCTTCGTTCTAAAGTATATTAAGTTCTACACATGTTATGAGTATCATAATGCCTAAGAAAAATATATCTATATCTATATCTACCCCTCCCCCCACACAATGCAAATGTTTCCTCAGGAGGCGTAGCACGTAAACGAAATGTCTTGGTTGGACAATAATCATGACTGCAGATGTGCTGGGTTCGTATGATATGACGATTAATGAGGTCAGAGACATATAGCCACATCACCGAGTTTTGAGCTATGGTTGAGGTTTTGCTGGTTTTATAAACCACCTGCACATTATATAAACCTTCAATACTGATTACATTTCTCAGTTCCGTATGTATGTATGTATGTATGTATGTATTTGTGTGTATATATGTATGCACGTACGTGTGTGCATGTGTGTATGTACACATATATGTATGCATGTATATATATATATATATATATATATATATATATATATATATATATATATATATATATATATATATATATATATATCGTCTACGTTTGTTTGCAATGTCCTGTACCCAGATATGCACCTATACATACAGGTGGATGTCGGTATGCACATACCTGCACGTATATATGCATATACTCATTTACTATTTGTTTTTACATGATTGAACGCAGCATCTTCCAAATGTAAGTAGTTTTCGTAACTCATATCCTCCGACGCTACTCTATCTCTTTCTCTTTCCTTCCCCCCTCGTTCTTCCTCTGTACTACTACGTATCTCGCTTTACCCCTCTCGTTCTTCCTCTGTTACTACTACGTATCTCTTTTTCCCCCTCGTTTTTCCTCTCTTTCTCTTTTCCTCTCGTTGCTCACCTATTCTTCTACTTCCTCCCTCTGTTTCTCTCTCTTCCCTTTACACCGGCATGGTCACATGCTTCCGGTCAATAATCCTTTCCTTCCTTGGCTTTCGCCAAGCAACGCACGCACCACTTTGTCCCTCTCGGGTCCGTGCCTCATCGCGTTCTTACACACATAATTTTTCTCGTCTGGCCGTAAAGCCTTTTCTGTTTGTTTTCCTGTCTTGTTTTTTGTCCGCCACTACATTCCTCCATGGCTAGATTTAATTTGCGTATACAAATTAATCTGCGATCCATGGGACGAGCCGTTTTAGCGATGCGTCCTGCCCAAGCTCGTCGAAACGCCGGTGTTAAAACGTGGGTGGCTGATGAAGGAGATGTTCTCTATGTGGCTCGTGTGTTCTCGTCTACGTTTGTTTGCAATGTCCTGTACCCAGATATGCACCTATACATACAGGTGGATGTCGGTATGCACATACCTGTACGTATATATGCATATACTCATTTACTATTTGTTTATATATATATATATATATATATATAAATCTTTCATCTTTCACTTGTTTCAGTCATTAGACGGCAGGCATGCTAGAACACCAAACTGAAGAATTTTTATCCGAATGAACCGACTGTATACGGCGGCTTCTTTCAGTTTCTGTCTATCCAATCCACTCGTAGGGCTTTGGTCAGCCCCAAGCTATAGTAGATGACACTTGCCCAAGGTGCCATGCAGTAGGACTGAAGCCGGAACCATGTGGCTGGAAGCCAGCTTCTTACCACACAGCCACACCTATAGATATCGAATCTCCTGCGAGTTAAAATAGAATCCCTTGATGACAATGTAAACTTCGTTTGATTAAGGTAATTTTAGCCCGACGAGTAGCTAGCAGATTACGCACTCGTTTCTGCAATTACTACTCCCGATTTTCTTGCAGCTATGAAAAATTTAGCCAGGATTTTTATCTCCGCCATTTCTTAATTTTGGATTTTCATTCGTATACACATCAACCTCAGCTGCTAACCATGAACTACGAAATAACATTTTTCAGCTTGGGAAATATTTACAACCTTCTACGCCAATAAATCACTATTGGCCCTGAAAGTTTTTTTATATACCTTCTACGGACTGCTCGAAGCTTATGAAATTCCTACATCTTGATCCTTGAATGTTACCTTTACACACACACACACACACACACACACACACACACACACACACACATACAGACACACACATACAGACACACATACATGGACTGTCTAATAAAATTTTAGGGATATGTAGCAGCTGCATTTAGGAAGTCGAGCCTCTACTTAGATATTTCTTTATTGGATTTAATCGTATATATGAGAAATATGAATGATCAAACACATTCCAACCAGTAATTCATGACACACAAGGTTGTATATATATATATATATATATATATATATAAACGTCATGATGCTATGGAAGTCTAAAAAAGATGTCTAATAACCGTTGTAAGAAAAAGACAAGTTAAATGTTTCTTTTATTTAATGTTTCTGCCTACACGTATAGGAAGACTTTAGATAAGGTACATATATCCTAGAGAAGCAATTGTTCCTCTATGGTATACTTTACAAAGTTTCGGGATGTTTTTCAACGCTTTGGCATGGTTTTCAAACCAATTTCAAAATCTCAAAGTGATTCCATACGAAATATATTGTATATTTATGTGATATTTAATATCATAATCATGTTTCAGTGGTATTGATTTAATATCGCATAAATACATTTTTTGTGTATTAGACACTTCTTTAAAAGCCGATATAAGCTCCACTTAGCTCTTTTGCATAAATAAATAAACATAATAATTTAGAAGATGTGGCATAATTATGTACGATTTCTGTATGCAAAATAATACTTAATGTTTACAGCATATATACATGGTTCTACAATATTCAGGCTTGCAGCAAAACAACGGTTTGAGTTATAAACGCATAGCAACAAATTTTGAAAATGTTGAAAATATCATATTGCGAAGCTATGGTTATTTCTGAAGACAATAATAATATATGACACATAACGTGTGAAGCCATGGAATAAAGGAATGAATAGATTCTATATAAATATATATTTATAGCCTGCTACCAAAATTACTTCTGTAGCGCTGCTAAAGTGTATATTCATAAAAAAATCTACATGATTTAGATGTGTACAAATTCTGAGGATTATACACAGACAAACAAATGTGTAGAGAGGGAAAAATATTCGAAGATATAACCATATTAGAAAATATTTATTTGAAAGTTGTAGTTGTTTGGCAATCAATTTAAGTTTGTAACAAAAGGCGCTGAGCTGGCAGAATCATTACCGCATCTGAAAAAAATGCTTTGTGGCATTTCTTCCGATTTTAGTTTTCATTTCAAATACCATCGGAATCAGCTTTACACTTCATCTTTCAGGTTGATAAAATGAATACCAGGTGAGCGCTGAGGTCGATGTTATCGACTTACCTTTCTCCCGAAATAGCTGGCATTGTTCCAAAACTTGAAACCAATAGTAGTTTATAACAAAACCGTTATAAATGTTGAAACTTATTTCTGGACTCCAGATATTAGAATCACATAAGGAAAGATGTTGTTCTTATTTAGTCTCGGTCAATCCCAGATTGCGCATCTGCGACAAAATTATCTAAAGTGTGTAACCTTTTAAAAATGGTAGATGAGATTTTGAAAGGCTTGGTTGCTGTTTCTAGCGTCATGTATGAGCATTTAGGAGTCCCATTGTTGTCTACAGCAAATCTAGGTAATGTGTTGAAAGGATTGTATATGATAAAACATGAAGTTAGATGTCTCATGACAGACCAGATGGTGAATATTAAAAGGCATTTCTTGTACTTTAAAATGATAGGGTCTCATTTATGAGAATGTCTCTTAATAATACCAGCAGATCACGTAGTTATGTAGAATCGCTTTCGGTTCCTTAAAGGAGGGGCTAATCTCGAATGTAGCAGGGAGTTCATTTATGGATAAATTATTTTAATTTAATGAATATGTTATGTGTTTTAAAAAATTGAACATCTAAGAAATTTCGATGAATTATCATACACAAAAATGGCCAGTCCAGCAGAGACCAAAAGTTGACAAAAGGCGCGAATAATCTCACGTCAGAGAACAAAGCATTAATAAACCTCAAACGAGAGTTTAACCACGAAGACCGAAATTTATGTACCTTATATGAAAATGAAAAAAGTAAAGCAGCTTGCGTCAGATTTTGACAAATATAATTTATAAGCCTGTGCTATTTCTAAATTGTGATTATTCAGATTTGATAAACTTATATTGAAAGATGAAAACTAAAAAGGCATGTTTACGGAATGTTCTGTTCGATAAGGGTTTTGGAGCTACACCATGGGATTATTAATGACTAAATGATGAAAAGAACTTAGTGAATGACAGCTAATCACTAAGAGGATTTTGTTTGCTTGATTCAGATTTACACAAGTGTGCTTTGTTTCCTCATACGGAACTATATAACTTCTGTATCAATTAAACATAACAGCATCGAAAACTCCTCGGAGATAATTCAGAGCCTCCGAGGCTGGTGAGAGAGACTGAGAGACCGAGAAAGAGAGGAGTAAAGATGATCCGAAACTTGTTTTTGAGTGAACTTCACTAAAATTACCCAACACATAAATGTTGGTGTTGTACCAGGCGTAGAATAAATTCTACAAGCCAAGAACAGGAACAGTCTCTGCCACAGGCAGTTTCTCTTCATCAAATTTACTCATAAATTTACTCACTTCTGTCTGACTTGAGTCAATAGTAAAATACACTCCTTTATCCCCTAAGATGTCTACCACACAAGAACAATCCCAAACCATTTAGTTGTGAAGGGGTTTCTTTTATCATATATCAACGCATGTACCAGAAATTACTATTTCCAGTATATAAAAACAAATACTGCTAAAACGAAATAGCTTCAAAGTATTTCGATCGCAACAAAGAGGTTAAAGATTTAGTCGAAATGAATGATGGTCACTACAATGTCGAAACAATGTCTCGTACTGATAGAATGAAAAGAACTAAAAGTTTAGAAGAAAACTTCTCGTATGAATGGAAAACATATATTTGTTATTTTACAGATATTAATTATTGGTTTCAAATTTTGGCATAAAGCAAGCAATTGCGGTTGTGAGGGTAAGTTGATTACATTGCTCCCAGTGCTCAAATGGTACTTATGTTGTCAACCTCCAAAAAATGAAAGGCAAAGTCTATCTCGGCAGAACGTAAGCATGGACGTAAACATAGACGAAATGCCGCTAAGCACTTTGCCCTGCGTGCTAACGATTCTACCAGCTAGCAGCCTCACCAGACATTAATTATTAATAATTAAATGGGGACGTAAAATGGGGAGAATGAGCATCTGGGGTGGAATGGTACTTAAAAAGCTCTACAAGAAGCAGGAAACGTAACATTGCGAACGGGAAGAAGTCTGAAGGAAAAAAAGGATTACGCAAAAGATGAGACATGACAGAAAAGGAAGTTAATAAGATTTGAATCCGCATCTCCGATCAAAGATTACCTCAAGTAAAAAATTTAATTTGCTAGCTTTAATAGCAAAGTAAAAAGGTACTTGAATGACATTGCACATTAAACTGAAACCGAAATGAATACGAGAAGAATGAGGAAATCGAAATTAGCTTTGACTGTCAAGAAACGTAATTAGTGATATGACCATGAATAACAAAGAGCTCAAAATTAGAAATGCCATTAAACAATTACAGAATGATGATTGTTTATATGGAATAGTATACCGTGATGGTAAGAAGTGAGAAGCAATAACAATTGAGCTTAACATATTATTAAATTGAAATTGAATGTAAAGAACAAAGGTTGAAATGTAACTGTTGTAATCAAAATACGTGAAAAAGACGCGTCTGAGTGTCTGCTGTGTGATCCTAAGCAGAAATGAACCCAGAGTAGATAGGATTCTGAAGAAGGAATAAACAGGTTCCAGAATTGAGATATCTGATGTGTAAATCTTCATAATAAAGCAAATTACACAAGAGAGAAATGAAGGGAGGTTTCCGTTAAGTCTATGTCTTGCTAAGTTTCATGCTTGTTTTGATAGTATATCACAAGTTAATGATAAGATGTGGCATATATCGGAAATTAGTAATCTAATTCTAAACATTCGTAAAAGAACCTTGTCTTAGGTATTCGGAGACGAACTGTTAAGTAGTTTTTAGTACTCTAATATCATGTATATTGTCTCCTTAATTCTTGTATGTGAATGATAATGCAATGGAGATAATTGTGCTGTACAGTATTTGTGTAATGCGTCGCAGATGCCAGCCAATCTAGATTATGTTGAAACAAAATTGCAGATAAATGCAGCGGATACCGCATAGCTTAACAAGAGAAGTAAGAGAGACTGGTTTGCACATAATATGTTGAAAGACAGAAATTAAGATTATAAACTCTATCAATCCTTCTAGTCGTAGAGCAGACGGAGAGTCATTGATCACATTATTAAGTTGAGAACCGCGGATGTAAAACTTTGGTTTAGAGCTTGCGAGAAGAATTAAAAAGTCAAGCAAGAAATGAACATGCTAATCTTTACGTGGAAACTCAACTATTTCTCGAGGCGCACATACAAGGTATAAAATTATATGTTCCCGGTGAAAGCGATATTTCCGCTATTTTGGGAGACTACCATTGATTTTGTGACAAAACGCTTTGCGTAGTATATTTTGGAATCAAGTGGAAAGATCATGTGAGAAACACAAAGTGAGAGATGGTTGACATTACACATCACTACATGGTGATGATCATCAACTATAGACAAGATGCAAGCCTTATTCCAAATGTTTCCAACATAATGGAAGATGGCAAAAGAGGAAGATGGGAAAGAGTAATTATTTTCGGTGAAAAAGATGGGATGGAAGCAGGTAAAGAACGTTGGAAAGATTTAAAAGAGTGGACAAGATCAGAGTGTTTGATGGAAATTTCATGGAAACACTGTGCATCCCATGAGTACAATAGATTTTAAAATGTATGCATTGTGTATCACATGCCTTATAAGTCACTCTAAAGATATTTCTTAGTGTCTGTCTCATTGGCCATTGGCAGAGGTCTACTATAATCTCCACTTGTGAAGTTTGCAGATATACCATACCCATCTGCCTTCTCCCTCGATAATGAATATAGGGCTGGCTTTGAAAACAAAATAAAATTAAGGAGGAACCGTTACACAGTAGACCTGGACCCTGAACAAATACCTTGTTTTTGCAGACATTGAGTTCGGATCTGATTATTCTGCATTGACTCAGTGAGCCATTAGTGAACATAAAGTCTACATTGACCACTTGCTGTATGAATCTTTGTTTGCAAAACCAAACCGTAATGATGTGGTGTAGTGAAAATAACTGTGTTCTAGGAAATATAATAAAATAGAATGTTTCATGTTTATCAGATAGTTCAATATATGAGATAAAATTTATTTAGCAATGGCTTGTTAGTATGTTTAACACATACTTAGTGTTGCAGACAAATTGTTTTACACCAAGTCGAAAGACGACATAATTCTGTGATATGTTTGACAAGTTCGTTAGTTCACACGTCAAGGGACAGCGTAGCCGCTATATAAGTTGCCGAGGTTAGCATATATATTGTACTTATAGAAAGAATACACGTCGTTTGGTTGACACATCAGGGTTGATTTTAATTTCATAATATTACAATATCTCAGATGTACGCATAACTAAATTTGCAAATGGAAAGCAATATTTAGTTTTGGTTAATTTATTCTACTTTTCGACAATTTCGATAATATGAAGATAGTTACATATAGGTTACAATTAATCAATTTCACTGATCCCCGAGTAAATTTTGCTCTGTACTTACGAGGGGTGTTAATTAAAATTCCCCTGACCCACTTCCCAAGGACTGAGATAGACGAAACTTGACATAATTATTAGTCCTTTTCTACATAGCCACCATCAGTAGTGACACACTTCTTCCATCACTATAGGCAGCTGTGAAGTCCTTGTCTGCAGAAGTTGGTAGGTTGCGTCCAGCGCCAAATAAGTTCATCATCCGAAAAGTGCTTTCCCTTAAAAAAAGACTTCATGATTGGAAAGAGGTGGAAGTCAGATGGTGTGAGGTCGAGAGAGTAAGGTGGATGAAGAAGGGTTTCATAGCTGCAGGAGTGTGATTTCATCTGGAGAACATGCGCATTGTGAACTGGGCCGTTGTCTTGGAAGAGGCCGTTGTCTTGATCAGCATGCCACGTCTCTCTGCTTTGATGGCATCCTACGATTTCTGCAGCAGTGAAACATAATTGTGGTGCACCTTGCCAGAAAATCCATCATCAGTACTCCGTGCTGGTCCCAACAGACTGAGCATCACTTAGCTTGCTGAGGGTTGGATACGAGTCTTCTTTGGATGTTTAAATATATGTTGCTATTGCTTCGACTGGACTTTCAAGATCATTGTAACGGAGTCATGTTTCATGCTGTGTGGTAAGTCTGCCGAAAAAGTCCTCCTTGTTTTCTTAGCAAAAAGAACCTGGAAGCAATTGACTCGTTCCTGCTTCTGAAAATGTGTGAGCATTCAGGGAATCCATCGTGCAAAAAACTTCTGCATGTGCAAATGGTCGTGAATGATTCTTTTCTGTGATCCTATTCTTATCTTAACTTCTAGATCCTCCAACATGGCGGCTTCCACTTTATAGATGGTGTCGCTTTCACTGACGCAATGTGGTCGTCCAGGAATAGGACCAGTTTCCATCGATGTCCGACCACATTTGTACTGGCGGTACCCGTGCTTGTCTACAGCGTATGATGGTGCATCGTCACCATAAACTTCTTTCATCTCATCGAAAGTCTCTTTTGGTGTACGACCTTTCATGTATAAGAACCTGATCACTGATTTGCATTCAACTGCCTCCATTATAACACCTTAGTCCACTTCAGCAACCGTAAAGATAAACGAATACTATTTGAAAGGTGCAATTTACAATATGACATGTAGAGACTTGTATAATTATACCTGTACAAGTTTCCTTTCCTGCAATAACCAAAAATGGGTCAGAGGAGATCCTTAATGAACAGTCCTCGAAATAGCAGTAATAATTATACTCACTTATTCAATAATTAAGTCATCGACAAGCCGAGTTATAAATCCAACAACGCCTGGTAACTAGTGTATCTTTCAAAATAAATGAAAATTGATTTTTAAAAGTTCAGAGGAGAAACATTAAAGGGGACAGAAATAGGATATATAGCATTAGGAATTATAAAATATATTCGATAAATATAACGTTTCAAAAATCCCAGTTTTTTTTCGTTAATATAACAAACTGGGGATTGATGAATTTTGACAATGTGGTCAGTTATGTTATAACTGAAAGAAACTACGGAATGTCTAACATATGAAATTATAGGCAAGGTTTATTCTATCAAGCATAAAAACGACAGTATCACAATAAGTTGCTACTTCCTTTGATAATGGAAATTGATATAATTCTAATATTTTTTTTAATAAATTTTTATGATGTATTCTGGATGAAGTGCCCTTGGGATCAATGACATCATGTGGTTGATGCATTTCTTGAACAACTGCAAATCAATGATAACAGAAAGAATGAGCAGGAAGGGTCTTTAGGAGGGAAGGAGAATGGAATGGAGTGCCTAATTCATATTCTGGAGAAATGTGGTGATGATATTTGCAGAGACAGATAGAGATGAGAAGCACAATATATGCTTGACCCGAGAAACGGAGTCTATTGTAGCAGCTGTAAAAAGATAGGGATTTGTGATAGCGTATCTGTAGTTTTGACTCCATATGAATAAACAGGCTGACCTTAATTTGGCTGCGGTATGCTACGTTCGTATGTATCAAATCATCAGCGGCAGCAACAAAAATACTGTTCAAGTATTTAAGTGCTGAGCGTATATTTTCTGAGTGAACAAAAAGAAAAAAATATAATACTTTTGTTAAAGATAGCAACCAGCAATAAAATCGTGTCAGCAAAAATTAAATAGATTATTTTCAATATATGGAAGATAAATTTGTATAAAACGAAAATATCTGTTTAACTTGTTATTAGCAGGAGTTATGCTAAGTCAGACTTGTTGATTTAAACTGAAGTTTAAATTGATATTGATTTAAAACGTTTAATGAAACCGACAAACATTGAAAATTTAATCGGCAAGTTAATTAAAACAAAGAAAATAGAAGCCGTATGCAATATATATATCAATGGGAAGAATTAGTTGTTGATTCAGATAATTCTGAAGTTGTCACTTCCTAACTTTGCAAGATAGTACATCTTTAAAGGAAATCTGAGCAGTAGCTATTGAACAGGGAACAACACTGACAAGGACAGCTGACCTATCTTGTATATGTGTGTGTTCTCGTGTGTATGCACACACACAAACATATACATATATATGTATACACACATACACACATACACACACACACATATATATGTATACACACAGAATATATGTCTATATACACACGCATATGAAGGCGCATGGCTCAGTAGACCGGGCGGCGTGTTGTGAACTGGAGCAAGACACTTTATTTCACGTTGCTCCAGTTCACTCAGCCGTAGTAATGAGTTGCGACGTTACTGGTGCCAAGCTGTATCGGCCCCTTTGTCTTCTCCTTGGATAACATCGGTGGCGTGGAGAGAGGAGGCTGGTATGCATGGACGACTGCTGATCTTCCATAAACAACCTTACCTGGAATTGTGCCTCGGAGGGTAACTTTGTAGGTGCAATTCCAGGGTCACTCATGACCGAAGGTGGTTACCCATACACACACACGCACACACACATATGTGTGTGTGTGTGCGTGTGTGCGGGTGTATGTATGTATGTATGTGTGTGCGTGTACGAGTATATATATGTATATATTTTGTTTATAGTGACAAAATGTTCGTGTTCACATAAACTCAATCCACCATCAGATCGACATTATCTGTACAGGTGCAGCATGTCGCAGAACAACGTGAAATGAAGTTTTTTCTCAAGAACACAACGTAACGCCCGGTCTGGAAATCGAAACCACTATCTTGCAATCGTGAGTGCAACACCCTAACAACTAAAGATGCGCCTCTGTGTGGTTGTTCATCAAAAAATTTAATTCTTTATTAGCCACTAGGGCCGACACAGAGGGACAATACAGGACAGACAAGGACAATTAGGGTCTACAATAAGGTTGAATGGGCAGATGGAAGAACAACGGTTGCGCCACTTGCATCAATCTTGTCCTGAACACACACCACGGTAACAGCTCCCTCTCTGTAGCCATATTTTTCTTTTCAGGTGGTATGCAAAATAGTATATTAAACCATGACCTGCGAGAAAGCTACCCATCTTAATTCCTTTCACTCTCGTCAACCACACGACCGCTTTTGCTATAGCCACCTAGCAGAGAAAAGTTGCCTGCCTTTCCCGGCCAAGGGAAGGCGGTGGAACAATCTTGATGATGGACTCAGTTGACAATTGTACTCCTCGCAGACGTGACAGCAGGTGTTCTCATAGATCTGAAATCAACGAACACTGTACGATAGCGTGCAGAACAGTTTCGTTGCTCTGTTCGCAATTCGGACATGTCCGTGTGTCTGCACATCTGTGCCAGGAAGAGTTTATCGTGAGCGAGCAGAGCTCCTCGGTAGCACTGCCAGGCCAGGGATTTCTGGTAGTTATCCATGGGCCCCAGCCCAAAAGTCTCTCGAACAGTCTGGTGAATTAACCTTCATCGAAACCTCGAGTCTCTCCCAGGACATCGTCGCACTTACTAGCCACCAACCCTGTATAAAAGGACGAGGTGGAGCCCCCGCCGCTCACATTACCCGTTAGGCAGAGAAACGAGAGCACCAGACGGAATTCGACTTGCGAAGTTCAGTTCATTAAATGAGTTGAACTGTGGGAAGATTTGTTTCAAGAAGGGCGACAACACCTGTTCACGGTCTAGGTAGAGCTGGAGATGCCTCAGCCTTAGCGCATGTCTGCGCATTTTCAGCCAACGCATATCCAGTCCTCCATTTAGCGGTAGTTGACAGCAAACAGCGTGTCTAACCAGTAGACTTCTGTCTTTCCACAAAAACCAGAAAAGCAGGCGCACGAATCTGGGCAAAGCACGATGGTCAGGTGGTAGGTAATGACGGATGCGATAAACACATTCGCTACCTCCGCCCTCCCTTTTCAGGGACAGCTTCTTCTCGGCCCATTTCTGGGTGAGATTGGCGACCCTGCACGTAACCTCACTCCATTTTCTCTCTATTTGGAGATCCTGACTGAAACAGATTCCGAACAATTTTACCAGGCAATCTATCCAACGTCCTACGACATTGTTAGGTGGAATCGACTTGTCTCTCCAGGTGCCGTGCTGCAGGCCGACCGACTTAACACGGTTTATTTTTGCTCCTGATACTTCTTCGTACTCCCTAATGGCATCACCTACTAGATGTAGGTGTCTGTCACAGGATACGATGATGGTGTTGTAGTTCGCATACGCTGTTACTTTCCTCCTGCACCCTAGATGACGCGGGACGCTCCTCAAGGAGTCCCATTTTTGCAGTAATGGCTCAAAGGTCAGAACGTACAGAAGGGAGGATAGGGGACATCCTTAGCGGACCGAACGCACGATGCTGAACGGCTCTGAAAATTGACCGTTCATCTGAACTATCTATTTCATGTTTCCGTATAAGGGGGAGATCCAACCGCGGAAGTGCGGGTCAAACCCGACCGCCTCGACGACTGCCGCCAGATAGCAAATGTCAATTCTATCGAATGCTTTAGACTGATCTAAATGTATCAGTACTCCTCACATGCCAGGATTATTAACTACCCTGTTTATGGTGTAGCGTAGGAATTGGAGTTTGCTGTGGATCGTTCTGGATGGGATGACGTATGTTTGCGCCCTCCCAAACAGTTTGTCGACGTCAAGCGTCAGCCTCTTGCCTAGCACCTTGCCCAAAATCTTCAGTTCTGCATTAAGCCGAGTCATGGGCCAAAAATTTATCTATAACGTTACCCTTGTTTGGGTCCTTCCTTAACAGTACCACGGTCCCCCGGCACACAGAACTAGGAATGCTTCCATACTGTTGCCAGTTGGCGTATATATTTGCCAGTAGTTTCCCAAACAAGTCTGGAATATTACAATAGAACTCGTAGGGCAGACCATCTAGACCCGAGGACTGGCTCCCAACGCAGCCTAATAGGGCCTCTTCTAACCGCGCAGGTGTTATCGATCCTTCACAGCACTTCGCCTCCTGTACTGAGAGTCGCGGCAGACCAACCAGGAATTCCGAGAAGTATATCCCACGATTTGGCCCACCACTCACCTCGAACTGCTGAGCAAAGTGCTGGTGAAGGATCTTACATATTTTACCGTGTTCGTTAAGCGTGCATCCACTTTGGTCAACCAAAAACCGTAAGGTGGCTTTATTGCCACGTTGGGCCTCTACTAAGCGGGCCCATCTCGCGGCGTTGATTGCCTCTTGTCTCATAGCACGTAACTTATCTCTGACAATACATCCTTCGTGCTTGGCAATGAGGTGTTGCTCTTAGGCCAATATAGCTGCCAGCACGTTAGAAACATTGCCAGATTCTTGTGCCTCTTCTAGTGTGCTAACTAATTCCCTTTCTATTCTATTCTTTTCTAATGCTAAAACTTTGCTATATCTACGTGACTCAAATTTAATGGCTATTTTTTATGGCGTACCACCAGTTATTATTGATGATGGCTCCTGTTAACGCCCTTTTCACTAATTCTCTAATCCGGTCACTGTAGGCTTTGTACATCAAGAAGGATGTGTTTAACTTCCAGGAACTGGAGCCCTGTCTAGAAAATCTATCTAAGTCAAGCTTACAGATCACAAACTTGTGATCCGTAGAGCTGACGATCTGAAATTGTGGACAACTAACGCTAGATTTGTCACCTAACCTAGTGAATACTCTGTCTAAGTAGGATCTGGGAGACCCGGAGCAGTTAGTCCATGTCCACATGGGAGTATCTGTGTGATCCATTCCAAAGTTGTCAGCCAGTTGAAATCGACTTAGCAGGTTAGTGAAGCAAGTATTCCCTTTCTATTTGGAGTTGAGCCAACAGAATCCACACGTGCATATAGGATTGTTTTAAGTCACCAACTAACACTAACGTACGCGACGTCCCAAGGAAAGCTTCTAGGCGTCTGTAGTAGTCGGATTGCCCCGTGCCGTTTGGGGCATAAACTGCAACCAGTCTGAACGCACTTGCCAGAAGGACCAGCTTGCCTTCTGGGTCCACTAAAATTGTCATGATTTCTAAATCTATGCCTTTCCGGAATAAAACCACAATACCTCCACCTCCTCTGGGTTGATTTGGAGATATGTAGATCTCATAACCATCGAAGACGAGCGAAAGAGTTTGTGACCCGGTCAGCCTAGTTTCGCTGCTGACTATGACATCCAAATCCCATGACCTGAGATCGTTTAGCAAGCGCGCTTGCTTCCATTACGATCCCAAACCACGCACATTCACACTGCCAAGCTTGAGCGCAACCATGATGAGTAGAATTAATTACTAACTTGGTGATGCGGGGGGAAGATGTGGAGATAACCTCCCCTCCCGGAGTATCATGTGTGGTGTTCAAGGCTGACTTTTGGAGATTCGGGAGGCGGGTGGATTTATCCTCGCCTCTCGTGGCTTGTGGGGTGTCGTTCATTATGTTCCGGTAAATGTGTTTGGTAAAATTTAATTATAATGTTCCAGTGTCATTAGGATATTGTTCTTTCAGTTCCGTGTATGAATGACAGTCGAGTTTTATTAATTGGATGTGTTCAGAAATTTGTGAATGCGAGGAGGGGGCGTTGAAAGGTGATATGCAAGGATTTTCGTTTATGTGTTTTGTTAATTGCGTGTTCTTTGTGTTGTTTGTCGTGATGTTGATGACAGATTCTGGAATATGAGATTCCGGAGGGTGTGTGGGGGTGGGTGTATTGTGGTGTGTGTTTGTGGGGCGAACGGGGGTCGGGGATGTGTTTTTATTTTCCTTTTTTTTTAGCCACCTCTTCCTATTCCTGATTAGCTGTGGGGTTGTCTTACCTTTTAGTGGTAGTGTTTGTGTGTGTGGTTGTTTTTTAAAAAAAAAAACATTAAGTGTACTAATTACAAGTACAACTGAAAAGTTTTATTTTGGAACATTGCATAAATAGCAACGCACTTTCATGATCTCGATTATATGGACTTCATAACCCTTATAATAATATTTCCACGTGACGCAGAAATGAAATCAAAAACGTGAGCTTGAAGCAACCGTTTTCGCACGCGTCGGTTCCAAAGGTTTTTACACGTTAGCACGTAAGGATAAGCATTTCCTTCAAACTTACATTTCATATTTCAAAAGATATTGAGACAGCAGATGGTGTAACTCTGAGTACAGGATATCGGAGCCTTTCAGTTATAATATAGATTTCAAACTTTGGAATAAAGCCAGCAAATTCGGGGAATAACATCGACTTCAGTTTTCAACTGGCAGTTATTTTATCGACTTCGAAAGGATGAAAGGCAAAATCGACTTCAGCTGAATTTGATTTCAAAACGAGAAGACAAACGAAATGCCGTTAAGCTAACGATTCTGCCAGTTCACCACCTTACTACCTTTCCGTTATAATACGTACATATATATATATATATATATATATATATATATATACGCACACTCACGCACACAACCCATATATATATATGTATATATATATATATATATATATATATATATATATATATATATATATATATATATATATATATATATATATATATACATATATATATATATATATATATATATATATATATATATATATATATATATATATATGTGTGTGTGTGTGTGTATGTGTGTGTGTGTGTGTGTATGTATGTATGTATGTATTTATATATGTATGTGTGTGTGTGTTTGCATGCGCGTGTGATTCAAAACCTAATGACTGTAAAAGCACCATTCAGTCATACTAACCTAATTTAAAAGCGTCATATTTTAAAGAAAAAAACGTTGAGCTGTTAAAGCATGTAATGAATTCTCTGTATTTTCTTTAAAATTGTGTGCAATATATTGATTATCATTTGCCAAATAGGAACGATCATGCGAAGCAGGGATTACACTTTAACAAGTTCACACACACAAATATATTACCTGTAATTTCTCTCATCCCATGGTTTACGCTAAAAACAACAAATATGTACACAGCGACCTTTGAGCTCAAATATTGATTTTGTTTTCTTCTCAACACAATTGTTTTTTTTTTAGAATTTTCATCTTACCACATTTTAAGACAAGTGTGAAACAATGGAAAATTTGTTGTTCTGTTTTCATTGTCATCATAATCTTTGACATTAGTGCCGAGACTCGTGTATTTTTTATGCAGCCATTGAACTTTGCCACGTCTTGAATTACAGTTGAACCCTAATAATTATCACTTTCTTTATTACACATATATCTCTGTGATACACCTGCTTAATGTACTCAATGAAGAATGATATATTTGATCAGAAATATTTTCCGGAGAAAAACCACAATACACCCCTGTGTCTTTCTTCATAAAGAGTCTTAAATGCCAAAATGCTTCCTTCGATTATCTTTCTAATAAATCACAGAATTCCTAGAGATCGAATGGCGAGTTGTTAGAGCTTAATGCGAAATACTTTGTTGCATTCATTATAGTGCTCTGTTTTCAAATCCCAACAAGTTACACAAATTTCCATCCTTAGAAAAGTGAACGTTTTAGGATTTCGAATTAGATTCTTTGCAGTATTTCCCGATTCTTTGTATTCTCAGTTGTTGTGAGGTAGACTTAATTTGCCGGAAGAAATGCTGCTAAGCATATTATCCGATGTGCTAACGATTGTATCCAGTTGCGCGAAATAATAATAACGATAATAATATTTTCTATTATTGGAACAAAGCCTACACGGCCTGAACACTCGGCCTGAGAGGCTAGTAAATTAGAAAGAGCCCATTGGTATTTATTTCATCGACCCCCGAAAGGATATGAGGTGAGCTCGACCTGGGTGGAATTTGGACTCAGAACGTAAAGGTGAATGAAATGCCGTTAAACATTTTGTCCGACTTGCTAACGATCGTGTCACTTTGGCATAATAATAATAATAATAATAATAATAATATTAAGTGACGTCATCAGGATGGAGCTTTATCTTGATAAGCGTGCCAAAGCCACTTCGCAGAAAGGGATCTTGAAAACCTCAAATTCAGTCGTGTGAGATGTTCACACTGTAATAAAAGAACATGATCGGTAAGAAACTTATAAATACCTCGGAATAAATGAAAGCCCTGGTATTCAGCTTGGTAGCACGAAACAGAAGACCAGGAGGGAATGATATTGATTTCGAGCGGTTCTGAAATCAGAAATAGATGCACAAAACTAGGTGTTAGCCAGAAACTCCAAAGCAGTTCCAATCGTTATCACAGCTTCATTTTGTTGAATTGAAATGTCAATGCAATGAAAAAATAAAGAACATGGTTGAAAAATAATTAAGTTGCTGACATGTAATAAGATGCGCCACCTTTCCAGAGTCCAAAGATGTCGAGGTTTGTGATCCAGTTCGAATTCTCACAGAAAACCACAACAATACTTGCCAAATATCTTCAAACAACTAACGACTCGGTGCTAAACTCTTTGAAAATTACGAGAAGTTTGAGAAATTTCCTTATCCTTTAAAGGAGAGCAAGAATTTTGCTATTGATTTCACGCATGATACCCAAGTTCAAGAGCCTGAGGGAAGCATTGTGACTTGTTGCAAAGAACGTAAAATTAATGGCGAAAAAGTGTATGAACAATTGGCTGGTAGGTGGGATCAGAAATCTCTTCATGGCAAATATGTGGCCCGTAGCATACTAACTGATGTTCACCAGAAGGACACTGCTAAGTGGCCACGAAGTTCAGGGCCAAAGGCAGAAACCCAAGGCTTCGTTTTATCTGCTCAATATCAAAGCTTATTGATCTGGAACCACGAAGCAAATGTAAGGAAAAATGGAGTAGATCCAAAATGCTGATTCTGCACTGATGGGATTAAAATAATGGACAAATTTTAGCATCTGTAGATTATAAATCAAGACAGGACAGAGTTGGTCAATATCTACAGTGGTTAATTTGTCGGCATTATAAAATCAAAACTACTAACAAGTTTACGTCATATGTAAACAAATATGTTTGATTTTGAAGCGCTGAAATATATTGTAGCACAATTAGATATAATTTTCAACACATAAATATTAATACAACAGCATATATATAGGATAAAATCCATACAGAGCAACAAAAATCTTTCAGAAACTAGCCACAAGAAACGAACTCACGTTCCTTTGATTTCCGGTCAAGTGCGCTACCATTAAGCTAAATTGCTTTATTGACAAGATCTTAAGTTTATAACTTATAGAGTTATCCAGAGACGACGCAAGATGTAATGTAGATTACGTCATATGTAAACAAACATAAGTTTGTTTTTGAAGTGCTGAAATGTATTGTAGCACAATTAGAAAGATATAATTTTCAACGTCTAAATACTGTTCTATCAGTATAAGCAACACACTCACTTATGAAATATGTGTTGCGAAAAGTTTTGCGACTGTAAGCTGCAGGAAGGAGCAGAGGCGTAACACAGATAACATAGGAGAAAAGAAAATAGAAAGTTGTATAAAGATGATGATGATGAGGACGATAATGACAGCAACAAAAGTAACAATAATAATAATAACTGATTTATGTACAACACACACACGACCTATAAGAAACACAATAACCACTGAACAATATAACATAACTGATTATCATAACATATTAAACAACAGGCAAGAAATGGGAGAGTGCATCAGCGAAGTTAAGATACAAGTTTAGTAAAGACACACTCACAAATGAAATGGTCACCTCTGCGCTCGCCATGCACATATTGTGCCGCAGAGTAGACAATATGCTAAAGTTTTATATCTGCATTAATAACCCAGACCACAAGCTTCGTATTTCTGTTAGCCATGCGTTGGAGCAACAACCTTTGTGCGCACGGTCTCTGCCTGCTTTCTCGACTCACAGTCTTAAAGCCGAAAGCATGTCTTCTCTACGATCTGCGCCCAACGTGGAAAGGTACAGTCTGGTATACAGCAGTGAAGCTTCACTCAAACTTCTACTTGAAAGGCATATGGAAACTCGCCCATCTTTTAGCCCATTGTTGTATAAAATCCTCGAGTAAAATGTAGTTCTCCTTCATGAGAATTCTCGTTCATACACTT
>NC_142930.1:36797169-36869669 GCF_046866305.1 Octopus bimaculoides | reverse complement strand
GCATACTATCTCATTTTTTTCTTACTCTATGTTTTAGTTTTCGTATGCCCATTGCAGCTACTGTACCGAGTTGGTGGGCCTCTACTTCGTTTTGTGTTGGTGCAGTTGCTATATAACTTGTTAATGTTTTCTTGAGTCTGCTTCTAGCTAAAGAGATCATGGCTTCTGTTTTATCATCTGTGTATGGCGAGATGCATACTCTTTTGTTGAAAGGTAAATCCGTTGGATAGATTCGGGTCATATCATAGGATTTATCAATTGGGTTATAAAAGAGATTTTCTAAGGTGTTGTTGCCGCCATTGTTGTTATCATTGTATGTGTGGCTGCTGTTGTTGCTGTTGCTGCTGTTATTGTGACGGACGTTGTTGTTGCTGTTGTTCCTGGTGTGTGCGGTGCTGTTCGTGTGGTTGTTGCTATTGCTGTTATCATTGCTGTTGCTGATGGTGGTAGTGTAATCATTATTGTTGTTGGTGGTGGTGGCGGTGTAGTTATTGTTGCCATTTCCATTGTTATTGTTGGTTGCATTGTGAATATTATGCGTATTACTGTCGTGGTGGTTTCTTACAACTGAGTTGTTTTTGTAGTGGTGTCCTTTATTAATTAGTCTGAAATGTTAACTGGAAGCTCAGCACCTTCAGGATTACTGAGATTGATGTGTAGCCACAGCATAACCAGCTTGATGTCAGTACCGCAGACGGCAGAAGAACGATATTAATTGCGATCTAAGAAGGAATAATTAGTGTGTCTGTTTATTAAATGTTCTGGAGGATGACAAACTATTGAAATAACGAGGGAATGAGGAAAACGAATTTATTGGATCGAGCGTTCGCAAAGAGGAATAATGTTTAAAGAAGTAGAGGCTGTGTAGTAGCAAATGTATACTGAGAGCACGTTATTACAGGCAGTTGGTGTGTGAATAATTGCCATACAACAGGATTGCATATGAGCCAACAAGGGATCCACTAATGATATGTTAGAAATAGCAAGCAAACCAATTTCAAATGAAACGTTATCTTGGTAAATATAAACGGATATATTAGACTATATAGTTCCTGATATAAAAAATAAACAAATAGAGACGGAACAATTAATGGACGAACGTTTTTGACAATAAATCTGATTGAATAAGGGGTAACATGTAGCTAAAACAGCAAAAACAAGACAGAATTGTTTTGGAAGTGATCAAGTTTGCATGTCTGTGTGAATTAACAACAGTATTCTATACATGCCAGTAGTAGTGGTACGTCGTCCTTATCAGCTGCAGCGGGGTAAAGAAATGCGGTACAGAGCTTACGACATTTTCCAAACTAAATTTTAAGTCCATTCGTTACAGATAGACAGGTTAGTAATTTAAACATTGAGAAATAGGGTAATGCCTCTCTGTTGGTGGAAGTTAGTGATTTCTTCTATAAGTCACTGAAATCCCAAACGTTACTTTATAATCATTCATCACGCCTCCGTAGCCACTAGATGTTTTATCCCCACTTTTACCAAAGATTAGCCATTGATGTTTAGAATCAGCTAAATTTTCAGAATCTTGTTATTTCGCACTCTTGTAGTCAATGTGATTTGCGTTAGGCTCAGGGAAAATAGCTGTGCGTGAGCAAAACTATACAACTCATACAAAGAATAACCGTGAGATAAATTAGAACCTGCATTGATGAGCAGAACACTAGCCATCTAATTAAATAAAGAATGGGTTAGAAAGAGAGAGGGAAAGATAGATAGAGAGAAAGAGAAAGGAAGTGAAAAGAATTTAATGTGTCTCTAATTTTCTAAGAAGATGATTTCGAAGGGAAATTTTCACAAGTTCTAGAGTAATTAATGTTTTATGCGATAAGACCTGATGCTGAAGCATCTCCAGAAGGTTTAAAAGGGATCATATCTCAACAATTGTTTCACCTTGAAATGCAGATACAAGTATATGCAGGACAAAATGCAATCGTGAGGTGCCCGAGATACTCTTGGTAATCTTGAAAAATACGTTAGTGTAGAAAGTCTCATAATTTTCAGTTGCATTCTCTTCGACTTTTCATTCATACACGCATACATACACATGCACACATGCACATGCTCTCTACCTCTAACTTTTCCTCTCCGTCTACACATACATATGTTAGACGCACACAGGTACATGTCATATGCATGTATTCATGTATATTTTTTGTATATACATTTTAGAAATTTTATTTCTAAAGTTCTGTTGTAATATCTTCTGAATGGAAAATTACCTAAAGCATATCTATCCATGCTTTAATCTTAAATGACGTAAAATCTATTTAATCCGCATTTATTATTTTATCAATATAAGGATTTAAAAAATACTAACAAAATACTGAAAGGATAGAACCGAATATGCCCACTTTAGCACCCGCAAGGGAATATGAAGTTAAAACACTTCAGCTGGTAAATCGGCACCCTGGTAGCTCAATGTGTTCCTGCTATTATGCAATAAAAATGAATTTATTTGATGCATACCTTTAGGGCTAAAAGCTTTATACGGAATTATTCTCTTTTTTGTTTCTGAAATCTTGCACATTACTATTTGAAGTCCTGAAGGGTAGGATAGAGAGATAGAAAGATTATATTTGAAATAATTCTAAAATAAAAATATATTTTACTTGCATAAAGAACATAATTGAGTAATGCAGTCATGTATATAGTTAATTAATTCCTTACATAAAGATAAATATCTTCAAAATGAATCCCCATTTGAATAAAAGCGTTTCTTATAAAATACGGAACAGATAATAACACAAAGTATTTGAGTCGAATGATGTAGTAGCATTATTTCTCGACAAATTAATACCATGATTAGAATTCATGTAAAGGCGACTTTTGGTTCGGAAACCAGTGCATGCAGTATTGAAAAAATCATTACTCAATTGAGTTCATACACATAGAGATTGTACATACACTTTTTCCAATTGAATCTTACAAAGATGCAAGATATGCATTAAGTACTGATTTGTTATTGGTATACATCTTTGCTATGTATTCCACATCTTGCATTTATGCCAGTAAATCCAACACATTTTAATTGCTGCTTCTTACAGTTTGATTTTAAACGGGTTACTAATCCAAGGCACTCCAAATAAATTTCATATTTCCTGCACCTAGAGTTGCAGGAAAATTTGTAGAGTATTTGTACTTCGTAAAAAGACTCGATTTGTTTGTCGAAATTGATAACTTAATTACATAAAAAAAACCTTTATTAGTATGGCATGACTTAATTGAAAAAGAATATGTGAAACTCTCAATTACTAGAATAACTTATAATTGCAAGGCTGGTGATATACAAGTGTCAAAATCAATCAAGAAACATTTTTTTTTTGTTTTGATAACTACATAAAATTATGCTACTCCTTTGTAGGTATTTTCAAACATTGTAACTGAAGAATCATAATCTTAGCCCGATCATATAATTATAAATAATCGTGTAACATTTAACTGTACAATACTAATAATAATGATCACTGTTAGAATAGACTGTTAGAACATATATCGTATTACTCAAGGCTTATTACTTCCAGATGCAGTCCTTTTATAATGTCAATTTGTCATCTGAACCGGAGGCTGTCCATATATTCCCCACCAACATAGAATAAATTTTCGAAGATACTGACAATAGAAGACACTACATTTCGGAACGTAGTTTATATCAGCAACAATTCGGAAGAAATGGTATCAATATTTGGCTCTAAAAACTATGAAAATCTCCAAAATAGGTACCAGTACACAGTAATAAAAATTCCATCAAATCAGGTTCGTTAAGGAATAAATACGCCAAGGGCTTTCATTTTGATAGACCAGGACTCTTCAATATTTCCCAATAAGCGATAAAAATTTGCCTTAAACATTCCAAATTTCGAACAGTATATGCACGTTGAACGAATGTACACGCAAAGAAAAAATACAGGAATACAGAGGCGTAAGGATACAACGACATCAGCTTCGCTCATCTACTAAAAACGAAAACGAGCCTAAGGGAGGGCTTCCACATTAATTTTGGCAATGCCTTAACATGACCACATCTCACTGGATGGAATTAGTAATGATGAAAAATTGTATATTTTATATTAGAACCTTGATAGAATTTTTAGATACGTAATAATGTGATGGCACTAGTTTAATGAGTCAAAAATATTTGAGTGTTAAAAAGAATAGTACGCAAACTTAGGAAGAGTAGTACTGAATATTTGAGGAATAAATCTCACACGGAAGAAAAGATGGCATATAAACAGGTTTCACTCACTCACTCACTCTTGGTTTCCTTTTAAGCACGCGCACACAGGCACACATACACTTAAACGAAAATGAGCTAAGAGACATATAACTCTAACTAGATATTACTATTTATTTATAAATTCTTAATTTATTGAAATTCGCCACCCCCACGTACGGAAAATCGCTTGATTCATGTGACTGACCTCTTCTTCATTTGGAGCTTGTCCCAAATCTATCAAGCAATTGTTCTAGCTTTCCTGCACGACGAGAAAATCTCAAAAATTAGGAGTTTATCTTGTGTGGTATCTAATATGCAGGCATTGACTTTTGTTATGTGTATGCATGTATATATATATATATATATATATATATATATATATATATATATGAATTTATGTATACAAATATGTATGTATGTATATATGTATGTATGATGTATATGTCTGTGTGTGCGTGTAATAGTGGCTGTGGAGTAAGACGTTTACTTTCCAACCACATGCTTTCAGTTTTCAACTACCTAATTCGCTCACTAGGCTTTAGTTGGCCCGGGGCTAAAGTAAAAGATGCCTGCCCAAGGTGCCACGCAGTGGGACTGAACCAAGAACAAGGTGTTTGGGAAGCAAGCTTCTTACCGCACAGTCACACACGTGATTTTCATTTAAAAACTACATCTCTATATGGACTTCCGTTAATGCATGTGCAATGATGTACAGAATCAGAGATGCCCGGTTGCAGCATACTTTCAATAAAAGCGAAAAAATAATTATAATCATTAATTCATCAAACAAATGATTAACACCACAGCACATTAGCATACTCTCCAAATTCAGATCAACCCCTTAACGCCACAACTACAACGAAAAGAAAGACAGCATTTCTGAATTCTGCAGGAAAACGAGACTGACTGAAGAATTGCACAACAAAAACAATGGTGTCGTGTCGAAAGTAAGAAAGAACAATAACTACACCCCGTCCACCAAGATGCAACTTCAAAATCCTTGACAATTTCTGTGAATATATTTTGAATTAGCCATATCAACACACACATAAGCACAAACTAAACTTCAGTAGGAGTGAGTGGGAGGAGCTAAGCAAGTTGGATAAACTACAGCCTGGTCCTGATTAATGACAGTGTCGAGGGATTTGAAAGAATGTTCTTCTTCGGGCAAAATCTGCAAGAAATCCCAGTTGATTTTGTTGATAGCATCCTTATGTGGAGCGAAGATGGCTCAGTCACATAGCCATTGACTGTTGCTAAAGTTTTTTGCAGTGTTTGGGAGCACATGCATTATGAGAACATTGACACTTGGTATCATCTCACCACAGGCTTTCTTCTCCCACCGAATTTGGATGATGATGACTTTCAGAAAAATGAATATTTTATAAATGAAATTTTATACGAATATGTGTTATATCATGTAGATTCTGAATATGCAAAATTTTTGGGAAGTGGGGAGTGTCTTAGGAGAGGGTGGGGGAGATTTTCAGAAAATTTGCTGGAGTCCACTTCAATTCGTTTTAACTTTCAGGAAAATGGATACTTTTTAATGAAATCGTCTTCAAATATACCTCGGACTATGTAGATTCTAAGCAGATAGAATAGGGAGAAAAATGATTGAGGGTTACTTTTGAGAACTGTTCCCTACTGGAAGATGTTTCGGAACAAGTCGTCCATATTTGTTTCTGTATCTCAGTTATGTGCGTTTGTGCATCCATATATAGCCCTTAAACCTAGTCGTAAATTTCGGGAAAAAAATTGAAAATTTAAGGAATGGGTGTATTAAAAAGTCTAAAAGTAAATTTTTTTGGCATATTCAGAATCTCCTTTGGAGACAAGGTTGGAATCCGTTGAAAAAAAAAAAAAAAAAAAAGCACATGCTTATTCTCAGTGTCCTCACACACATGTATATATATAACGAAAAAAGTTCAGACGGGGAATTACTCCGTTCAATATCATGTTTATTATAGAGATTACGTAACAAATTATACTTTACACTTATACATTTTACTGTGCGTATTTCTTCCTTATTTTTGATTCTGGTGTCTTCTGGTTTCCATTTACCTGGGAATTTACTTTAAGAGAAAAAAAAATCGTATGCAGCACATAAGTCGTCTTAATATCACTTTTAGCATGAATTTTTTTGGTGAGGGCTTCATTTGTTTTCATTTCCTGTTGCTTCAGATTTTTAAATCTATGGATGCACAAACGCACAAAACAGAAAATGTAACAAATATAGACTACTTGTTCCGAAACACACCCGAGTGGGGAACAGTTCTCAAAACCCCCAACCCCAATTGTTTTCCCCCTAAATTCCTATATGCTCAGAATTTACATGGTCCGAGGTATATTTGTAGATAATTTCATTAAAAAATATCCCTTTTCCTGAACGTTAAGCGAATTGAAGTGTACTCTAGTAAACACTTTCCCCAAGAAATTTTGTATACTCGGATTCTACATGATATAACACATATTCGTTAAAAATTTCATTCAAAAATATCAATTTTCCTGTAAGTTATGATCATCCAAAATCGGTGGGGGTGGGGGCAGAAATCTGTAGTCATGTCCTGTTGACACTTGATCAATTAAATGAAATCTACATATGAATTTTTTCACACACACACACACACACACGCTCACATAGCTATATATCATACACAAATAGAACGCTGGAGAAGAATAAAAAAAATAAAAGTAACTTCAGAAATTCTTTTTCATCTGAAATCGTCACAACTATAATGATGTATACATACGTGTGTGTAAATAGCTGGTTACTTGGCTACTATGTTGACATTGACAAAACAGTCAAGTGAAAGTGTTAGTGAGTTGATTTTCGTCAAGAATAACCACATGGGATTTAAATGTGAAATATCAAGTATTGACAAGGCGACTGTCCGAAATATGTATTGGAAAATGAATGTACTATGTACAATACTTTATTTAATTAATTGAGAAAAAGGCGTCTATCTTCGTCTGAATTTTTTTCCTGACATGAAAGTACCTTTAGAAATTCCTTTTTATCACAAATCGTCATAACTGCAATAATGTATACATACGTGTGTGTGTGTAAATAGCTGGTTAGACGCCAAAGACAGGAAGTTCAAACACAAGAAATTGAGAAAACGATTTGAAGAAGTGAATCTTTATATAGAGAGCAAATATTATTTATTTTTAGTAAAAAAAATTATCAAGTTCAAATTATTCATGTACCCCAAGTATGGTACAGATTGATCCAAAAGTTTGAGAGTGCATTGAGAACACACACATTTTATATATTAATATATATACACACACACACACACACACACACACACACACACATATATATATATATATATATATATATATATATATATATATATATATATATATATATATATTGATAGAAAGGACAACAAAAGAAAGAAAGAGACCTCGATATTATGTAAATAGAGGAATTTATCTGTAAAAATATGCGACATTTATTCGGTAGATATGATAAAACTCCGAGTTTCGGATGCCGGGGTGGGAACCCACGCCAACATCTCTTCAGTTATCCGGCCACTGAAAATTCCCGTCTTTTATCTGGCCTTGAAATTACCCTCCGTGAGGCCCACGTATTTCGTCGTCGAGACTGTGTCCTTAGTGGATATAGAGTCCACGGTGGCCTCATAAATGATGGTTTCGGACATGCAAGCTCAATTTAGCGGGCACAGTTTTTTTAATCTCTGGATGAACAGCTGGTTTCATATTGTGATTATATTTTTAAAATTAGCAGTTGAGTTGAAACTGATTTTTAAGTTATGTCTGTTGAAGATCTTTCTATAACTATGGTTGACTGGAAAGTGTCTATCTATCAGTGCCAAGAAGGACTTGCCTATATTAAAGGTCACTTCGGGTTAGTAGGACGGTGTGAACCAGATAGTTTTCCTATTCCTATGGTTTCTTTTCTTTATTACTGGTCATTCTTCACAGGAATTTTCAATGGCCGGATAACTGAAGAGATGTTGGCGTGGGTTCCCACCCCGGCATCCGAAACTCGGAGTTTTATTATGGCTACCGAATAAGTGCTACATATTTTTACACACACACACACATACACACACACATACACACGCACATACACACACGCACACACATATGTTTGTGTGTGTGTATGCTCACCCACTTCCCGCATCTCACAGTGATCCACATTTACACATTGACACACACACACACACACACACATACAAATGCAAATATATACACACATATATAAATTCATAGATTATATATAGGGTTAACAATACCATTTCAAGGGTCATGTACACTGACGGTATAATTGTCAAAAGTGCATCTATTAGAGATTTATGCAGGCTTTGAAAGCAATATAAAAATAGACTTGTAGTAATGGAACAGGATGAAAATCTTGATGATTGCATGGCTGTAAAAAAATATATAATATCGATATAAAATTACGAGAGAGGCATAAGAAACATTGTCCCATGTACTTATACAAAATACACACATTCATATCAACTGTCAAATTGCAAAATGAACATGACATACACAAACATACTACACACTAGCACATCACCAAAACATACACCATATTCGCTCACAGCTACACGGATATACAAACACATATAGGCAATAAGCATACTCATTTGTTCATATGTAATAATTTTATATTTCGGCATGCACCTTGTAGTATGCTGTTTAAAGCCTGTTCACTCTATTAGGTTGTATTGATGACTGATGTCATCAAAAGTATGGATACGAAAGGCACTAGATTCCTTCGTGTTCGTAGGGTTTATGACATATGAGAGAAAGAAAGAAACTAAATAGAATTCACAAGATTCTTTATTAGCTACTACGATGGGTCGCAACGTTTTTATGACACCAAAAAGATGTAAGGCAGAAACGACATCGGTAGCATTTGAACCCAGAACAGAGAAGAATACATATATATTGCAAAGCAATATACTTTACCAATCAAGTACCTCTACTTCACCTTAGTAGTAGTAGTAGTAGTAGTAGTAGTAGTAGTAGTAGTAGTAGTAGTAGTAGTAGTAGTAGTAAATAAACATTTAATTGAAACGAGCCAAAATGATTTGAGATAGATTGTTAAATATATGGTAATATATGACGTTTGTCGTGACAGTTGCAAATGGAAGTCATGAGCCACAAGAGAGATTAAATTTTAATCACGTTCATAACAAAAGACACAGACAACAGAGACAACAGTAGTAACAACAACCACAAACAAGACAACAATAGCAACAGAAGGATAGAACAAGAAGTCCAACTACATCAGATGATGACAATAATGAAAACTATCTCTGATAAATAATACAAAATCTTTCAGAAACCATGATGATATTCAGGAACGGAAATTACCACTGGTTGCTTAAGCAAAGCGATCTGTTTTCCTGAAAACAAGAAATAAAAGAGAAAAATACAATAGATAGTTTGGTTTCTTATTGTCCATCTCAATATCAACATAAAAACAAGACATCAGAACTATATTTCAGCACTTCGAAGCGAATGAGAGATGATAGAGAAAAATGAGTAAGTGGTAGAGAAGTGATAGATCACACTGATGTATGACAGATATATAATTAGTTTGACAAGACTCATCTCGATATTCATTAGATAATGTTGTTGTTGTTGCTTAACTGCAGGTCAATATTGATCGAAGCGACCTATGATTAACGGCGTTCCCACCATTAGCACATGTAATTTTCTAACACTGTAGGTAGAACTAAATTATCCAATGTAACATTCCTTTCTTATATATTTTAAAGATGATATGATCTGCATGACGAACGGCCACTTAGAAATATCTTTGTCTGCTTTATTTAGCTAATGCAGGAACCGACGGATACAACACTGTGTTGTATACAGTAAGACTAGGCAGCCTGGCAACGGGACAATGCTGCAGTAATTTGTCTCTTGGCAATCATTATTTCTTACCGTCTTTATGCTGTGTATTATAGGACAATGACTGATGACAGTTATCATAACTATATAATTTTTCTCTTCGTCAATGATATATACTTAAGGAAATATTCAAATCCCGAACAGCAAAAAGGAGAAATATTCACCAATTATACACTGCATTATAAAGCCCACGATACTGAGATGATACTTACTATGGCACTGTAAATGTGAATACTGTCACTAGACATTTGGTATCATGCTATGGAATAAATACAGCATTAGAAAAGCTACTGTTTAACCTTATACTTGTACGTTGATGTCTTAGTGATTGACATGCTATCATTATTTTATAACGAAGCATGATCAATGTCTTTTCAATTTTCTATTTAATCTCTTCAGTGGCTAACTAACTCATAATGAAACTACTGCGATGCTCTTGCGTTTTTTAAGTATCCAGTCTCAATCTGTAGCTACGTTTGAAATTAATTATAGCCAACACCAACAGAAACAAGATACTTTAAAACTGAATAAGTATGTTAAAAGAAAACAAATACAAACACCAATTTATGTAAATTATAAACAATAAATAATTTAAATGACATTATCAAAATTAATTGGTTTCTTTCTAGGGAATGAAGACGACCACTGCATCTACAGCATTAGGTCATGTCCTCACTTGAATGTGATTATGAGGGTAGGCTGAAAAGTTCATAGGCTGTCTATTGCCAGAGAGATGTTAAAACTGAAATCTTGTATGCGTTAAATTCACCCCGCCCTTTATTTTTTTATAACTAACTGTGTTATTTCTTTCCATGTAAATTGACATCGGACTGTTCAAAGGAGACTTTAAATATAACTAGTAGCATCTTCTCTTCAAAATGGACAAGATTTGACATCGTGGTGTTATCACGTAGCTGCAGAAAAAGGCTTTAAGCTCAAGGACATTCTTACTGACATGGTTGCTACATTAGGGGATGACACTCCAGATTTACCAACAATGCAAAAGCTGGCAGCTGAATTTAGGAGTGGAAGGGATAGTTTTGAAGTTTACGCAATGACCGGATGTCCAGTAACTGCCATCACCGATGAAAACATTAATCATTTTCACCACATAGTGATGGATAACAGGCGATTGACTATAAATCAAATAATCAATGCGATAAATATATCTGGTGTGAGAGTTGAGGATATTCTGCACAATGAGCTTGGCATGACGTGACTTCCTGCTCAGTGGGTGCAACGTCTTCTGACTCCTGTTCAAAAGCGCACCAGATGAATCACATCACACAAAATCCAACATTATTTGAAGCAGATCCGGCTGGTTTCCTTGAACGTTTTCTAACACAGGATGAGTGCTAGGTTCATGACTTCGAAACAGAAACGAAGACATGAGCCATGCAGTGGAAACTTCCTTCCTCAACTACCCCAAAGAAAGCCAAGGTCGTTCATATGCAGGGAAAGTGATGGTTTCAGTTTTGGTGATGCAAAAGCATCGTGTTTATTGACTATCTTTAATAGGGCTGTACCATCATGGGAGAGTACATTGCCAACTTACTGAGGTAGTTACAGAAGGCTTATCAATACCTTGTCTACAGGAAAACAGACGAAAGGGGTCTTGTTTCATCAGACATGCTTCAGTACAAGTCCTTGGTTTTAATGACTACTGTACTTCACTGTCAATTCGAACTAGCTAACCACCGTCTGATCTGGCCCTGTTAGACTATCATCTGCTCTCTAACATGCAAAAAATATCTGCTGTTGATGCCATTTTGAGTAACAAGATGAAAGTTTCTTCACCAATGAGATCCAAGCACTGCAACACCGATGGAACACGGGTGTGGACCGCAAGAAAAACTATGTTGGAAACTTCCGTGGGAGACACTTTGTCAGCCTACTTACTTTCAACCGACCCTCGTGTATATCCACAGAAAATTAATCTGAAGTTCCTGAATCTAGCTAAGTAAGTTATATGTCAATAATTTAATTGTGTATATATGGACAGCTATAAACTCATGGGTGGGCTGAGAAATATATCTATTCGTTTATCTTACCATCTATCTATCTGACTGTCTGTCTGTCTGTCTGTCTGTCTGTCTCTCATTACGTTTGCGTATCTGTTTATCCTTATATACATATTTATAAACACACACACACACGTATATATATATATATATATATATATATATATATATATATATATATATATATATATATATATATATAAAACATGAGCTGTTTTGTTATCCAAAAGACTCAAAAGGCAGGTAAGGCTATGTAAGTGCTACGGAAGGACGGATGTTAAGCGTTCGGTTCAATAATAGCAGGTCGTGTGTGAGCGTGTATATGTTAATAAATTATGATAACAAGGCCAAGGCAATTTGATATTCCTAGGACATTTATAAATAGAAAGGTAGCCTTACAATTGTTCCAAGGAAATAAATGATATCCCATCATCAAAGACGAGTTAAAAGAGCTTCAATAGAAGGAATGTCTCTGTGACTGGTTGTGTGTTCGTGTTAGGTACGCTATTAAACAGACACAAACATCTACACATACATATACACGTGTGACGACGGACATGCGTGAATGTATATCTCCGGGTGTCTCTCTTACTGTATGTATGTGTCTATATATGAGAGTGTATGTGCGTGTATCGCCACCTTTTGTATATGAATATACATGTGTCTGTAAATGTGTGTATTTTCTCACCTGTTACCTACGTTATCAAATACACACATGCATCTATACAAACTCTTGACAAAAAACAGTTACGTGGACGGTCCAAGTTATATAAAAATACACATCTGCTGTTCCATTAACAGTTCATGATTATCGTAGCAGTTGCAAGGTTGTAAGTTACTTACAATTTGCTTATATTAGGTTACTTTACACTGCATAAAAAAATTATAGACATACTATGTACATACAAATGCTTACAGAAATAGATATTAAATAGATATTAATGTATATATTTTCTATGTACATAATTTTTTGTATATCCTCATCCACCCTCACTTGAAATACGCACATGCTCACCCACACATTCGCTAAAAAGATATATACATACCCGCATACACGTTCGCGCACATACACACACACACACACACACACACACACATACATATACACACACACACGCTCGCCCCAGGCTAGCACTCATACACATGCGCGCAAAAAAGGTTCATACACACGTCTATATACGCACATGCACAAGGATAAAACAGGGCTAAAGGCAAAATACATACAAATGTGTAAAAATGTGTAAAAAGGCAATAAGTTTAAAGCACGTCTATATACGCACATTCTCGCATGCACGCACACACACGTCTATATACGCACGTACTCGCATATACGCACACATCCACAAGCGCGCACAAAAGGTTCCATATACACGTCTATATACACACAGTAAAAATGCAGGGTGGAAGGTAGAATACAGAAAAAAATATGTGTAAAAACTATGTGCGATAAACCTATGAACAATATCTCTATAAATATATAAAAAAATATAAAAAATATATAAGAAATATAAGTAAAAAGTATAGAGAGATAAAAAGCTTGTGCATAGACACAATATAGAAAGCAAGTCCTATGTATAAACTCAGGGGGGGGGGCAAAAACGTAACAAATATTGAGCCACATGTGGACATGAAAAGTTTAGTTCTTGAATTTAGACATGTGGCGGGGTCTAAGCTGCCTTTCCAGACGAGCCATCTTTCCATATCACAAAGACCGCACTTTCCACTGCCGTTGGTGTAGGGCTTACACGTGGCTAAGATCTTCCAATGGATGTTGTTACTGACACCTTTATCTTTTAAGGGCCATATATAACTGGATAATTTAGTCGTTTTCCTTTTGTCCGAGTGCTTGAAGCTCAAGGTGTGATTATTGAACCTGGACTTGAAAGTACACTCTGTAAGGTCCACATATTTCTTCGTCGAAACTGTGTCCTTAGCAGGTATAGAGTCCACGGTGGCTTCATAAATGATGGTCTCGGACATGTAAGCTCCATTTTGCGGGCGGTTACCGAATAATTGTCACATATTTCTCCAAGGAGAAAGAAGTGCCACAATCGAAGCACATTTCGAGTCGGCTGGCACAACTAAGGAAATATCAACGTAATCTTCAAAAAACGATGAAATAATGCTGCTGCCCACTTACTTAGGTCGCAGAACAGCAAAAGTAATGGTGGAAGATATTTCGATAGGATATGAGGTAATGTGGGTAGCGGCAGCAGTCCTATACGACGTAGAGGAGAAAATATCAATACTACAAATGAGGAAGAAAGAGGCGGTGAATTGGAAAGGACAAACATTAGAAATGGTTGTCCGGGCAAAGAATATGACATTAGAAATTTTACCCGATAGGGTCTTCGTAGAGAAGAGGCTATCCATGCGGAGAGCGGTGGAGGGACGTAGGCCCAGATGCTTTAAATGTGGAGAGAAAGGCCACGTCCGCTATAATTGTACAAAGAAAATAAAAAGGAAATGAAGCCCCTCCTCAAAACAAGGAAAAAGAGGCGGAAGAGAAAAAATAATAATAAAGGGAAAATCAGGAAAAAAATAATAACAGACAATGTAGCGGAAAATACAGAGGAGAAGAAATTTACCCAAGTAACACATAAACGGAAAAAAACCAACACCATGGACTCCCCACTCCAAACAAAAAAAATAATTACAGACGGACAACACAAAAAATCCCCCAGTCCCATCCCATTGGCACTGTGTTCATCGGAACACATTTCACCAAGCCACTCCCCATAAAACAAGACAAAAAAGTTTTTTTTTTTTAAACGAGAAAGTTATTGCATTTGACGAAAAATAAACGAAAAAGTATTTTCATACATAAAAGTACATTCCAAAATAAAACTTTTTAACAAAACGGCAGACAATAAGTCTGACGTTCGCTTTGCGAAGGTAGAGGAGGAGGAATGGAAAGAGCAAGTACTGCAGGAACATTTGAAAAACAACGAGATAAAAGATATAACTCAAGAGGTGATGGAGGGGAAACTGATTATCAGCCCGGCAGCCACACCAACCCAGAGCCCTCATGACACATGGAGTAGATGTGGCTATTGTAACCGAGTCCAAGATGAGCGGAACTCAAGCATTCTCGCCTCTTCTGAATGGTTACGAGAAATTTATTTCTCCCAGCCGAGGAAGAGAAGGGGACGTGACAGTCCTTATCAGGAAGAGCTTGCACTTATAGGTAAGTAGTGTCTTTCTGAACTCAGAAGGTAGGCTGGTTGTCCTGGATGTGACCCACGTGAGTAAACAGTCTTTCAGCTTGGTAACTGTCTACGCTTCTAACGAGCGTGGCAGTCGGCATTTCTTTTTCGAAACGGTAGTTCTATCACAGAACTTTAACACTATCCTCGATGTACGGGTGAATAGTTTTGGCTCGACTAGTAGGAAAGGGAATCCTGGCCTCAAGGGTCTACTAGAGAGATTGAATCTAGTAGACCGTTACCGACTGGGCGTTCCACAGTGGACGTGGCGTAACAACGATGGCTCACGCAGATCATACTTAGATAGGGTATTCGTTAGGAAAAGAGATAAGTATACTTTTAGTTGTCCACAGTTTTGCATTGTACCTTACAAGGATCACAAATTTGTGACGTGTGAGGTACATTTAGATAAATGTCATAGACAGGGACCCAGGTAATGGAAGATGAACAAGTCTATTTTGACTTGTGAAGCCTTGTGTACCCGGATTAAGGTGTTAGTACAGAGGGAATCATGGGGCGCCATCATTAATAATAGATGGTGGCACGCCCTCAAAAGAGCCATCCGTTTAGAGTTCATTAGATTTAGCAATCAGCTAAGTTTAGAAGGGACTAGAATAGAGGGTGATTTAGTTTAGAACTTAGACAAAGCTATGGAATCTGGCTCCGCATCTAGAGTGCTGGCGGCGAGAACGGTCTTGTACCGTCACCTCATCTCCAAGTACGAAGGTTGCAGAATTAGAGCTAAGCTACGTGCAAGGAAACGAAAGGGTATTAACGCTGCCGGATGGGCACGTCGTGTGAAAAGTCAGAGAGATAAAAACGACTCTATAAAGTATTTAACGGACGAACAGAGGCGCAAGATCTATGGACAGGAGAAGATGCAGAAAGTCTTTCATCAGCATTTCGCCCGCTTGTTCGGGAAGAACGGTTCACTTGATCGGGGGAAGGCCTTGAAGGACTTCCTAGCCGGTGGGCCGCGACTCTCGGCACGTGAGGCAGAGTGCTGTGAAGGACCGATCACTCCCGCGGAGGTAAAAGTGGTGCTGGTCGAGTGCGCCGGGGAAAAAGTCACCGGGGCTGGATGGTCTGCACTATGGGTATTATCGTTGTATGCCGGACTTGTTCGGGGATATACTGGCCGGCGTCTATACAAACTGGCAACAGAATGGGAGAATTAATTAATTAATTAATTTTCGCCCTATGGAGTAGAAAATTTCTGCAATTATTTGTGAATTTGTGAAGAGAATTTCTGCACATTTTTATGTTAACCAACTAAGTTATGGTCACTCAACCAGCTGTTAGCTATGCTACAGCAGCAGGAAGGTGTGCATGTAGCGATGTTGTACAAGTCAAGTTCGACGAAAGATGACATAAAATAAGCTAACGAGCTAATTGCTAAATAAGGAAACAACCTGAGATTGACCCCCTCCGAAAAAAATATTGGATGAAACGGCAAAAAAATGATTGTTTAAAGAACACTGTCGACCAACAGCAAAAAGGTTGGATTAGCAAGCATTGAAGAAATGGAGGAGTGCCTCAAGGGGGTGTAGCACCTTACCACGTACTACAACTGAGGCAAGAAGTACGGCGCAGTGGTGGTATGGTTTGCGACTGAACATGACGCAATAGAGTGTTCCACTGTGCCATTAAGGTCGGATTAGTGGACACTGCTGCCGACCTGTTGTGGCAAACGTGCGGCCTGAATTAGGATTCGCAGAGTGCCCCCAGAAATTGATGAAACGTGACTGGTGGCGGCTATCCACTTCAACAGCGAGGAGGAAACCAAAGTCCTGAAGGTCACGAGGACAACGGAGATGAACTGATTCGGATACGGCCTTGAGGTGACGGTACAAGTCAGAGTCCCGGACCTGCAAAAAATAGTGGATGAGATTGTGTTACCGGAGGACGTCAAACAACGAGTGGTAGCGGAGGGAAGACCTCCCATCTGCTACCACTGTGGAGTACGGAGTCACGTACAAGCGAGGTGTCCCCAGAAACAAGAAGTGGAACCGGATATGGAAAAGGAGTAGCAGGAGGGAGAGGTGGAGCAGGGTGTCGTGGCGCAGGGTCAGATGGAGGAGGTAATGGAAGCAGTAGAGGGGAGATACCCAGTCGGAGGGACAAGGAGGAAAGGGGAGGAAAATGCATTCTCGCCACCAAAAGGGCCACAAAAATAGAGAAAAGTCGATTTGGAGGAGATGCTTGTGGAAGGTGCAGAGGGGAAGGGAAACAGCAGTGAGGAGCGGGAGTGGGATGGAGAGCATTGACACACAGGTGCCAGGAACATCGGAAGAGGGTGGAGATGGAAGGTGGGAAGAGGTGATGAAAAGAAGAAATGTGAGGAGGACGGTGGTATACAAGAAGATTATAGAGATAGAGACGAGGATTACGAAAATGAAAAATGTTATGAGTTAAGATAACGGGAAGTGAATATACAGAGGACAACAGGGCGGTTTTGCTGGAGAGAGAGAGAGCGAATAAATTGAAAGAATTGTTCGGTGAACGGATTGAATTATCGTAACTGTGGATTCAATGTGACAAACTGACACCAGTAGTGCCATTAGAAGAATTTGTAGCACATTTTCGAGAAATAATTCTTTCTGCTGCTATAACTTTCATGATCTGCTTTCTTCATTTGAAATATCTCTGACCCATAGTTCTCGCATTTTTTTCTGCTAGTCGTTAGTTTTGAAATAACGTTGCCACTTTGACCATCGATAGCTTCGTATTTGGCTTTGTAGCGGGATTGTTTACACAGGGTAATGAAGATGTCGGTCCTGAATTTTGTCAACGTAAGCTCTCATATATGTTTATAAACACAAATTCATATAAGTATATATATGAATAAGCTGTTCATATATATATATATATATATATATATATATATACTTATATACCTGTTCATATGTAAGTTAACCAAAGCCTTATGAGCGGATTTGGTAGACAGAAACTGAAAGAAACTCATCGCATATATATATATATATATATATATATATATATATATATATATATATATATATATATATATATATACATATATATATATATATATATATATATATATATATATATATATATATATATATATATATATATATATATATATATACATAATATTGAGAAAAACGGTCGTCAGAATTTTGGAAAAAAATCTTTTTATTTCTTCAATATTAATATTAACGCTTTCGTTCGTTTCCCGAACTTGACAAGCAAGATTTTATGAATGTACAAGCAGCTTGTTCATTTATATAAAACAGATGCTTTTGGGTAGTCAAAAAGCACCTGTTTTATATAAATGAGCAAGCTGTTTGTACAGTCACAAAATCCTATTTGACAAGTTCGGGAAGCGAACGAAAGCGTTAATATTAATAATGAAGAAATAAAAAGACTTATTTTTTTCTCAATATTCAATTTCTGTACACCGCACCTAATACTCTATACATATTTATATATATGTATGCATATATATATATACACACACACAGACATAATCTCTCTCTCAACGATTCTCTCCCCTTGAGTGAAATTCTCCCCCACTTTCATTCCTTAGCAAACCCTAATTCTCTCTGCACCTTCAACTAAAAACAACCGCAGGTGGAAACAGCGGTGGTTACCAGTCAAATTTCACTCGCTTGTTTTGAAAATGGTTGAAACCTGAATGCAAAACAAACTGATGGCAAGATGCCATGGTGAGATGAAACATTGGAAACTACTCCGAAATCATCCCGATATAATATACAGTATAGTAAAAACGTCCAAAGATCCAACATTCGCACCTGAAAAGAACAAAGAAAGGCTTGTATGTAGTTGGACTATAGGGAACTGCTAAGTTGACACATGTTCAGTATAACTGCAAAAAGGTTACGGAGTTACCTTGGAGAATCTGATCCTGATGCTTCAGTTAATGCAAGGTCCCAATGCTCATCATTCTAAAAACCCTTGTTGATAGCATGTTTCCCTATAAGTTTCACAAACATGACCGTTTACCCTCATCAAATTTGGGGTCACGTGCTTCATGCAAAAGGAGTCGTAAGAAGTAGAATTCTGCTTGGCTTGGGTGGACACTGTAAACCCTTGCAAGAGTATTACCTCCACGTTTCCTCTTGTGTCATTTATTGTTTCTCCAGGTGTAATACTTGAGTAATTGTGGGTAAAGGAGTTTTCTTGCATCTTCATGTACTTGACACAATTAAAAAAAGGCAGCCAAGGTAGTTTCTTTTGGAGAAAGTACAAGTTGCAAGGCTGTTTGTTTTGTAAAGATAACCCTTTGGCCATTCTCTAGATGGACACTCGGGTGAATGATGGCTGGGTTCCTCTCATGAATGAGAAAATTGAAGATGGGCCAAAAAGTCTTATTTGTCATACTGTGCAACCTCGTCACTTCTATCTATCTGCTGACTTCCATTCTGCATAGGAGTGTATGTTGCAACATCTAAACCTTTCTTTACATATTTGTAAACATACTTAAAAGAGTTAACAGAGTTGCACAGAAGTCCACATTGACTACATGTACTCGTCTTTGCTTTACTGTAGAATACTGATTATCTACAGCTTTGAACACTTTTTGAAAATTAAAATGGGGATTAAATGAAAAAAGGAGTTACGTGAATATCTTCACAAGAGTGATTGACATGTACGACGATTGCGGAACGCCGCAAGCACGTGCACAATCACAGAAACATGCAGTATCAAACATCAAATGAGATGGACGTGAGAGTGAATGGGTGTGTCGTCATGCATGCGTACATACATAAATATATATACATCTTTTTTTGTATGTATATGTACGTGAGCGTGTGTGAGAGAAAGAGTGAGTACCACACAATCTCTCTCTGTCTCACACACGCACACACATACATACAAAAAAGTTGTATGCATACGCATTTATATATGTATGCATACATGACAACACACCCCTTCTGTCGCTGTCTCTCTCTCACACACGCACATACATGCGTACATACAAAATACACATTTCAGTGTGTGACTGACTACACCATAGAGCTGAACATGGCGCGCAAAAAGTAAATAGATAAAAAACTTTTTACGGAAATTAACTAAGTGTGCAAATTTAAGTGAAATTTGTGAACTTAGTATTTCTTTCAGTAATTTATCGTAGTTGTTTGCAAATAGTGAATTAAGACTTGAAATAAAAACATTGAAATAGCCAGTAATAGATTTTACAAATGAATGCGGAAAATTTTACAGTTGCTACGTCAATAGCGGAAGTTGACATTGAGAAACCTTTTTGAAGAAGTGAATCGCAAATATAAAGCAATATCATTTATTTTTGATAAAAAAAAAATAAAAAAATAAAAATTAAAGAGTCTACTATGTATCCGAGGTCAAATTATTCACGTATCCCAAGTTTGGAAGCAATACGCGCAGCCGTTTTCGCGTGAAAAGCAAACACACACACACACACACACACACACACACACACACACACACACACACACACGCCTATTTTTATATGACCCAAGAATTCTGCTACGAAGTTGCTATGACCATTGAATGCACTATCACCCTTTTCTTTTCTCGAAATGGACATTTCCACCTCCATCCCCTCGAATATCAATGTTTTCATCAAGATCCCACTCATCATCTCTCACAGGTAGACTACATATTTCTCTTTTACACACGTCTCTCAACCTATATCTTGTCTTTGTTGTTCAGGGGTCATGATTTCTATTCTAACTCTATCACTAAAGGTTTTCTGTACTTACGATGACTCTACACAACTCTTCACACGGATATCTACAATGATGATTTCAAGATTGTCTGAATCAAAACCATCATTGTTCACCCCTCTAAATACTTACTACTGGTCTCCTAAATCTTCCAACATCTCGCATAATTTTGACCATATCTTCCCCTACAGTATTGATGACATATTTTACACCTCCACCCCCATCTCAGTAATCATAGTTCACAGAGATTTTAACATTGACAATTCATCTTACCTCTCTCTCTCTCTCATCATCTACCGATACTTTCGGTGCAGAAATTGAATCTTGTGCAATCTTTAAATCTCTTCATCTTGGCTCAATGCGCTAAACGCATACCAAATCTACAATCATTCCAAATACACATGATCTGTTTCGTACTGAGAAAACAAAGCTTTACCAGACTACAATAGTGTTCCTGCCTATCGAGTCATCTGACCGCAGCCTTATTACATTACACACCACATTTCGCAACATGTGGTGTTTGAAGACGATATAACAGTATCTCAAATATTATGATTCCTATTCAGAGCCGCGAAGTGCCTCAGTATTTTTTAGTTCTTAACTGGAGTACTTCTCATGTTTCTGGGATGGTGCTGCTGCTTTACACACAAAAACTACTGACACATTTTCAAATATATTTAAACTTCAACCCCTAGCTCCTGGACTCGATGTTACTACTCTTTGTCTCATAACAAGAAACTATCTTCATACCTGTTTCCAACACAGCCGATCTAGCTGTTGGGCGTTATTACCTCCGGAGATATCTCTTGCAAAAGGCATGTCCTTACTTGCAAAAAGAAAGGACCGCATTCCAACGATTGACTATTCTTATTTGAGATAGAAAATGCTTCAGTCTCCAACAATTGTCGACACTCTAAAATGTCGACAAGGCTCGTAATAGAATATTGCTTTCACATTTGGGATAGTGCTACTGCTACATCACAGACATCTAATACTGCATCTAGTGAAAGGTCATTTGTTCCATTGGCCTGAAATCTCACAGCCACTCTCCAGCCTATGACATACAAGAGAGCTCTCTCTCTCCTATATTCGCATGTTTTATTACTAGTCTACTGATCCCTGTTTCTCGAATCTAGTTTCGATTTAGACATTTCACTTCCACTGTCTCCCCTCTCCTCAAACATAGCTATGTCCAACATCCAATGTCCTCTCATTAATCACTAAATCCTGTTCCTTCTGTCCAGAACATTGATTATCTAGTATTTCCACCAAGCTCATGTCTTTTTAGTAGGTGTTGACTCACAAATTTCAAGAGGAACATAACTGATTTCACCGGTATAAGAGATCTTGTGAAAGCCATGCTACAAAGACAAGCAGAGAATGTATACCGTTATTACAATATCATCTGTACTTCTAAGCTAATTCCATACCCTTTTATCGCCAAGTCAACGATTCCTATTCAGCTCTTATCTCCAGTGCTTTTAGAGTATATAAACACCAAAGCAACCCATGGAATAATCCTACCAAACTTATGGAGCTGGGGATTGTGTGGATTGAGAACATACCACTCGCTCCTCCTAGACAAGTCGCCAATCCGTCAATGGTTTAACCCAGACGCTCCAGAAAGTAATGCTCCAGAAAGTAATGCTCCAGCAAAACGGTAGTATTGAAACTGAAATTTGTGAGTCAAAAAATATAGACTCAAGAAAATCCACTGCAGCCCTTCACAAGAATATAATATTTTGTCCTAAAGATAAACATCTTTATCAATAAGATACAGTCAAGGAGTGACAGAGATGGTGCATTAATGGTTACACTTCATAAAATATGTTTTATACTTTCATCACTTAACTGAGTTTGGTAGAAGCCAGAAAAATACTGTCTTTAAATCTTGCGGAAGTCCGCGTCGCTGTCTACCTTTATAATATTGATAACATAAATATCATTCGTATCCTCGGATCGATTCAGCTGACCACACTTCACATTGAAACAAATGCGTGTCTTTGCTCACAGAGCAAATCATTATTAATTTTATTGCATGACCGAACTTTTTATTATTGCTTTCACTAATGATACATTCTTAGAAATAGCTTGCGTTAATTGCCTTCCAGCTTAGGCCATTAATTAACTACAGTCAGAGCAAATAGGCTAATAAATGGTTTTACTTTATTTCGTAGTGAGAACTATTAATCATCTTAAAGCAATAAAGTTTACTAATTATCACAGACAATCCCTACTCTGTGAAGATATTTTCCAGAAGTAACAGCATTTCAGTGTGAATTCATTCATAATTTAGGGAGATGCAATACCATAGAATCTGTTGAACTTACTAATGACCAATGGAGTTGAATACTTAACATCCCTTACATTATGGCTAACCTTTTGTGGAAACCGAAGATCGAAGGTTAACCTTGCTAGAGCAGTTCTACGAACCAAAGGATTTCAACTGTATGGCCGTGTGCCTTCCTTTTAAAATATGATGTTGAGTTATTTGATGGCATTTGATTCCTGTCCAGAGTAGGCAGGTCGACTATGTAGTGATCCCTCACTGACCTTTTTCTTGACTAATATCAGGTTTTCCCTATCACTACTTGAATAATAATAATAATAATAATAATAATAATAATAATAATAATAATAATAATAATAATAATAAGACTTCATCACGTTTTACTCATGCCAGCTCTACTTTTGCAACTATTCCCACTCAGAGGTCAGTCATTTGGCAAAATTGGGGGAATTAAAAAAAAAAAATACATCGTTCCACTTAGTGGCCATTCTTTAATATTCGATTGTGAATCCTGCCGAAACCAACTCTACTTTTTATCCTTGAGTTCTTGGGGTTAACAATATATTTATATATGGGATTAACTAAATATCCTCTCATCAGGCTTTTAACTTTAGAAACCAAGTAGCTGCCTTACTTAATTTTGAAAATAAGAAATGAGGAAAAATCTTTTGTAAACGGTTTAAGATTTTTATCGGTATCACTCTCTCTCTCTCGCCTTCTTGACATACGCACATGCTCAGCACAGACACGTACGTATGTACACACACACTTTCTTTTCTTTCCTTCTTCCCTCTTTCTTCTTTCTTTCTTTCTTTCTTTCTTTCTCCCTGTTTCTCATGCAGTTTCTGTGTGCTTAATATAAACATGCATTATGTTATTCATAAATGTTTGGAGTTTAACACCGAAGTGAAATTAATGGACAAAACCAGAGATGAATAGGAATCGTATGCATGATTTATATTTTGTACATAATGTATTGTTTGTAAGGACTATGTTATTTAAAAAAATTAAAGCGGTTAATAGCGTCCTGGTCAAACCTTTCTACAATTCTTGTAAGAGGGACACTGTAAGTGCCCCCCTCCCCAATGCCCTTCGACAATACTCGTAGTACGCCGAAAACAATTTCTAGAAAATAAGTAAGCGTGATGTGTGAGTATGTGTGTGTGTGTGTGTGTGTGTGTGTGTGTGTGTGTGTGTGTGTGTGTGTGTGTTTGTGTGTGTGTGTGTTTGTGAGAGAGAGAGACAGACAGACAGACATACAGACAGAGACAAGGAGAGAGACAGAAAGGTAAACAGACAGACAATAAGACCGACAGACTGACAGTGAATAATCGACACAATACTTTAAAGTTATTTTCTTGATCCCGTGAGGTTAAAATTCGAAGTTAACTTAGGCTGATTTCGAGCTCAGAGATTGATAACCAGTTCTGCAAAGCATTGTATCCGAGCCCTTTGTTACACAGTCAGCTCATACACTTAGTGCACAGGTGTACATAATTAATTATCATTGTACAGTAAGAAGCTAAAGACTTTTGATTCTATATCTAATATAATTTTAATTTAACTTCTTTTTCGATCTTATCACATCTCTTCAGCGAAACAGAGATATTTACGATTTTTGCTAATCAACTTATCTAAAATAATTACAGTGTAAAATACAAGAACGCTGTCTTTTGAAGTAGAACTACGGTTCAGATATTGATTATCGGTGAATAAATAAAATATTCGTCTTGATCGCTTGTTTGCGTTATCTGTTTTGAAATCTTCTTATTATTGATTTATACTTTGATCACACTGTTGCAAAGGATTGATGTTTACCTGACGCACAAAGAGATTACTAGTAACAAATTTCACGCATCTTTTATCGCTTTCTGCGCCATAAATTTTGTATCAGCAATATCCGGAAAATGACGTGCATATCCTTTCTTTCAAAATTGGTGTTCGCGTGATTAAGAAATAAATTAATATTTATAATTTTTTAATTACTATTGTTGCTGTAATTGATGCTGTTTTTGTTTAGCCCAAAGTGTTGCCTCTGCTTGGCAGTTATCAAACGATATAATGAGTGCCATTGCAACAATGAACAGGCAAAGGTTGCTGTAATTTGATGATCCAGCATACTGTGACTATTCTTTCCTTTCTCAAGAGGCAGTACCAGTTAAACTATATTTTCTATGCGTTTTCTAAGACGTCTAAGTGTAATTTAAAATCCATTTGGCTGTCATTTCTAGTAGATCCATCAACCATGTTGAAACTTCTTCATATTTTAATCATTTAGTTCGGGAGGACAGCACCTACGATCCTTCACTGATCCTTAGAAAATTAACTTTGGCTGATTTCAAAGTTGGAAAATGTCGGAAGGAAGGATGGTAAAAATCATCGAAGCGGTGATCCGGCTCGAAGCGTCTAAAAAATCGACTCCGTTAAAGCACACTGGATAAGTCTATAAAGATTCATACAGTCCATCACTCTTAACAAATAATTTAACAAATTTAGACGGGTGAAAGGTAACGTATTTTGTCCAGTGCTATAACGACTCAGTCAATTCGACGCCATTAGCTGTGGTTTTGGACATCTATTCTGGATAGGAGGAAGAACTGATAAGAAAACAGTGTAGAAGGTTTAAAGTAGTAAACGATAGGGCCTTTGTCTTGAGTGAGGAGTGAGAGACCGAGAAAGAGCTCTGCAGGACTGAGATGCCCCATAATATATATGAGAAAAGTGATGTAAGGTATCATAAAAGCAAGTAGTATGAAAGACATTTCCAATGCAAGATTTGAGATTATTTACTATTTAGTAAATAATAATTGAAGGAGTAGCGGGAATGTGAAGAAGAATCTGCACTGAGAAAAGATACTCTGGTTGAAATACACGTAAAATGTGTCTAAAGATAATTTCTTACGTGCCTTTCTCTCTAACCGGAATCACTCTCATTATTTCCCCTCTATATAAACACACAGACACACACACACGCACACACACACACACACACATATACAAAGAAGCAAAATCCTCAATAGGGGAACACTACTCAGGGGCAAAAAGCACCATTGATCTCAGACACCTTACCCTTCGCAGTACCATGGCAATTCTTCCCCTATCCCCCGTACTCTTCATCCTACAGGTGCCAGCTTAGAGTAGTCTATCTTCGCCACAATCAATCACCCACTCTTCAACAAATATTGAGGGAGCAGCACGTCTCTCTCAACCTTCACATTCCTTAGCATATGATATTTTAAAAGATTGGTGAGGCCTTGGCTGAAGAGAAAAATGTAAAAGACACAAGGACTGAAATTTGACGAAGGAATTAGTAGATACTATCGACCCTGTCTTTGACTGGTATTTTATTTTAATCGACCCAGAAGGAATGAAAGATATAAGAAAACTCAGCAAGATTTAAATGTAAATACCATTTGAAATCTGGTCCGACTCTATAATGATTATTGATATCTAGCTTAGCAGCATCTGGTGGTACGTATTTTTGACTAGAAACAACATTCATCCCAGGAAGCTTTGAAGTTGAAGAGACATTATTAAGTTCGAAATATGTCGAAGTAAAAGTTGCCTTTCAATAAAAAGAAAACTCTAACACAGCTGACAGCTTATTCAACACGTCTTCAGTTCACGAGTGTGCAAGTTCGTTTCGTACTTACTTGCTTTCGAGTTCAAATCAAAATGCGCTGTAATTTGAGTAAGTGTCTTCTATAGTGAGATAAATTCCAGAAAAAGTTGTGTGGTGTTTAATTGAAGCCATGTAAAAGCTCATCATAGAGCTTGCTCGTTTTCGAGGTCGATGGGGATCTTTAAGAGCGTTTACTTTGGCCAGTTTAACACCAAAATCTCGCTCTTGAATCCCACTTAAACCAGGTCCTACGTGTTAGGATGACCTCCTCTTTGCATTCCTTCATTCATTTTTTCCTCATACCAGTCTTCAACTCTTTACTAGGTTCATGTGCGGTACAGCTCCACTGAATACTTCGAGAATAATACCTAACACAATTACCACTGAATAAAAACATCCCTCTCCCACTAATGTAACACTAGAAACAACTAATCACACCGCACACCAAAGCGGATATAATGTTCCATAGTTTTTTCAGTCTTCGAAGAGAGAACATCGCATACATTCCAGGAACACTTGCAAGATCTTCATCTCTGAAATTAGAATACCTAAATATATTTTGCACCATATACGATAAACCGCAAGAAAGCATTCATACAAGTTAACAAGGCAGTACTAATCTTAGAAACATGCAAACACCAGTTAACATGCTGATTACCATACAAAGCAATACCATTCAAATAACAGACAAATATTTACTCAGAAACAGGCTTCAAACATTAGCTCACATATCCCATGCTTTGCTACTTTTTCACCACACTCTACTCTTCTTTGATACTCAGAAATACATTCCTACCAGACCCAACAGATCCGCCTGTTTTTCTCTCATCATTATTCAATCTTCCCAGCATTGATTTAGTCACCTAGACATTTTTCATTGGAACTTTAATGCTCTAGAACTCAGTCTCATATATGTTTGTTTACAGAAATCGACATTCAAATGCTCAAATTGAAATACGTTGACAGTATGAAAGTATCTGCAAAAGTAAAAAGTCTAGATCCTCCTCCTCCTGTTCCCCTCCTCCTCTGTTTCTTCTTCTTCATAGAAGCCGAACAAGAATATATTTTGAAAATAGGAAAGAGAGATATGTATTTCATTGGGAAGCTGTAGCTGGAGACGAACAGTCAAGTTACTTTTTTGTTGGAGGGGTTCACTAAAATGGAGAACAGTAACAGGAACAAAATTTCATTCAACAGAATGTCTTAGAAGTCAATAAATTTAATTGTTGATGACATGAACTAGCAACAAAACGGTAGAGAAAGAAGAGAAAAAAGGAAAATGGATGAATATAAAAAAAGTTGTAGTTAGATGTTTGAGGGGTATTATATTCAAAATGAATGAATAACATATAGAATCTGTCATTGATAAAAGAAAAAAAGTACTTTAGTAGATGCAGTGAAATTCCTTCCTTCAAACTGATGACATTAATAATATATAAAATCACATATGTTGCAAGAATGTCGAAATAAAAAAGAGAGGAGACAGAAATAATCTTGGGTTAATTAGAAAATTGAGACATATCTAAGGCATGAAAGTAAAAAATATTAATCCCAGTCGTCATATTAACAATTCAAGTGAGTGAAGTATATTCAAACTCAACACAAGTGAGTAGATTAGAAAAAGAACGTCATTTTGAATTACGTATGATGACGATCAGAAGAGACGTTAGAATGTCGGATAGAATGCCACGTAGTGTTTGTTCCTACCTTCTGCACTGAGGTAAGATATCGTTCATATTAACTCTGACTTTTGGAGTCAATCAAAAGTACTACCTCATGGCCATGGATTGGTCGACCTGTGAAAACATCAAACCGAGTACTTCGTAGTATTGTTCCAGTTCCTTAGATTCTGAATTCAAATCTTTCCATGCCATGTCTTGTAGACTTAAGCTGTCATTGCGGCTACCTTTAGAAAAGTTCATTTTCTTGTAAGCATTCGATCCAGGCACCGGTTTGAGGATGCCGTTGTCTCCCTCACTAGTCTTCGAGGCCCTGCAAGCGATGCTTGACTGTCGTTAAAAGATACAAGAAAAAAAAAACCTAAGAACAAAATATTATTCGATTTCTAGTCCATAAGAAAAGTGTGTATACCATTTAAAACACAAGCTTTACTCGCTTTACAGGCTAAAATCCTAAACTGGAGAATCTAATAATCATTTGGATCAGCAACTTTGAAGCGTCTTATCCATTCAGTTGCGTTAGAGATTATTGAAGTTAATGTTCAGGGCTTTGAAGAAAGGGAAATAAAAATAAACGTTCATTATTTACATTTGACGGATATTTGTCCTCATCTTGTTTGTTGTTAGCACAACGTTTCGGCTGATGTACCCTCCAGCCTTCATCAGGTGTCTGCCGGAAATTTTGAACCTGGGTTATCATTCCTAAGATGTAATTATCATCATTCACGTCACTGGAATCCAACTCAGTATCTTGAAGTTAGTAGCCCGCACTCTTAACCACTACGCTATATGCCTGTGGTCAATTCTGCAGTGAATTTTAGGTCTCATAAATCTAATATTTTCCTATCCTTCCTTAATACTGGTTCCCAAATGCTATTCATATCTGCACTTGGTCTGCGTTGGAGGTTGTCGTGTCCTAATATATGTGCTGTATGTTTTAGTTTGCGTATTTTCCAGTGGTGTTCTCTGTCTATTATTTTAACTTCATCCCATAGGGGGAGGTGGTCTCCATTTTTCCATACATTATCAGCTATACCCGATTTATCAATATCTCATCGTGTCACAGCTTTGCGATGTTCTCTACCTTTATTTTCAGAGGGTAGCATGTTTCACCTTTGTGAGAACCCAGGTTCGAAATTTCCGCAAGACACCTGATGAAAGTTGGAGAGTATATCAGCCGAAACGTTGTGCTAACAACAAACAAGATGAGGACAAATATCCGTCAAATGTTAATAATGTACATAATCCTTCATCTCTTAAATATAGAAAGTAAACGTTATCGCTTTGGCTGTAAACTAATAACGTCATGATACGCTATCATACAAAGAGCAAGAAACCAAAGAAGTTAGATTACTCATCTAGTGTGACGTTTTTAACCGAGTGAACTCTTTTAATTATTCGCCTATAAAAAAATTAAATTCTTAGTGAACAGAAAATTCGGACCTTAAGAGATTTAATGAAGAGTTAGAGTAAAACTCCTTCTAGTAAGAATCGAAACCAGTACGCAGAATCGATACTTTCTGAAGCCTGCGTGCTTCTCTAACGTACACGTCAGAATTATGTGAAAATAAACACAAGAAAATCTATTTAAACACTATACACTTAAGTAATAAATATCACCATCCATCGAAATACCTAAAAATTCCTAAGGTAATTTACTCGTTAACTTAAATCAATTAGTGTCGATTTAATTATAATGAATTTGTAACAAAAATAAACATAGATATAATTAAATCAAATATAAAATAAACACTGAATAATACTGTATATATATATATATATATATATATCCTAGGACTAACAATCTAAGGGAAAATAAAATCAGTCAAACATCATTTTACCTTAGTTATTTAAATACTTTGATCAAAAATAATTCCCTACATTGCTTCAGGATAGAAATATTTTTGGTAAACAGTTAATCTAATCATAAGAAATCCTTAGTATCTTACTCGATGCACTTTTCTTCTCCCACTTGCTTCTTAAGCGATGGAATCCAACATTAGTCAAGATTGGATTGAAAATAGTAACAATGAAAGAAGAAACATTGTTCAGTAAAGTTTATCTGTCATTCTACTTTTTGGGTAACATCCATTTCCTCGACAGCCGTCTTACTTACATCTACCCCATAAACAACAGTTTCAGACACGCCAATATCCTCTACAACTGTTTTTGTTTAATCTATCTACATAATAATATTTTCAGACATAGGTACCTATCTCACTAACATTTACACCTACATAATCGTTCCATTACACTTACTCAACATATACAAACGGACATGCATCAAGGCATTACCCCAGCATGGCCGCAGTCTCATGGAACAAGTAAATATCTATGCATACACACACACACACACACACACACACACACACACACACACACATATATATATATAGGTGAGATTTAACTTTGCTTATATATATATATATATATATATATATATATATATATATATATATATATATATATATATATATACACATAGATATACTCGTTACTTGTTTCAGTCCAGTCATTAGAATGCTACTATGATGGAGCACTACCTTAAAGGGTTTTAGTCGAACAAGCCGACCTCTGGACTTATTCTTCGTAGGTCTAGTACTTATTCTATCTTTCTTTTTTGCCGAATCTCTAAGTTACGGGAACCTAAACTTAACAACATCGGTTGTCAAGGAATGGTGGAGAGGCAAACACAGACACAAACACACACATAGATACATATACATATACGACGGTCTTTTTGGAGTTTCCGTCTACCAAATCCACTCACAAGGCTTTGGTCGGCCCGAGGTTATAGTAAAAGGCACTTGCCCGTGGTGCCACCCAGAACCACGTTGTTGAGAAGAAAGCTTCTCACCATACAGTCACGCCTACGCCTACACAGTTAGATAGATAGATGTGTGTATATGTTATATATATGCCTGTATATATACATATACACAAACACACACATATATATTATGCATATATACATGCATACATATAAACATACACACACACAAACACACACATACAAACACACATACATACACACATACATTTATTTGTGTGAGTTTAATATGTTGAATTCTCAATTTTCCAATTTAAAATATTTTAGATTATTTGTCAAATGATAATAATTAAACGTACACAGAGTTGGCGGTTTTTGAGTGGTTACAATCCTTAAAGAGAAAGCATATGAGATTAAAAGATTTTCTAGGTATAACTTCTCTTTACAACGCAGCTATTCACATCACAATTTTCTCTTTGCTGAGTAAACATGATATAGGACTTGAAATGATAGTAGATTTGTCTGATCTCTATCACATTTCATTTCTTTCAAAGATTCATTTAAAACCAGCTCCACTATTTCTTGCCTATAACCCACTAAGCATTAATTACAAACTTCCTTTAGTTTAATGTCGAATCATCTAAGGTGAACTTACATTAGATAAGTCGTTGGTTAAATTACGAGAGAAATTCTTGAAGCATACAGTTTGGTACATTTATCAGCATGGCCGAGCAAGTAAGATCAACCTCTCTTTATATTTACTCACTTACAAGATAAATGATTTCGTCAGCTGCTTTCAATTACGCTGTTAGATAGATTTGAATAACGGGTAATCTTAGCTATATTACTGAAACTGTTGAAAGAACACAGTGGATTAAGAAATAAATTACCCTTATTGACTAAACATAACCAAGCAGATTCACATCTTGTGTATTCAGTCTGACTAGGAGTTTCAAACCATTTTCTGTAGCTTGAGTTGACGATCGAATTGTATGGTTTCATTGCTATTTTAAATTTCATCAATATCGTCTCGCCTTCGTAAACTAATAATGATATTAGTTTTAGGCTCCATAATGAAAGATATACATGTTCGAGCCTAGACACGAACTTCTACAATAGTGCATCCACGGCTAGATGGACAATAATAAGTAGACTACCTTGGAATTTCATTGTCTCAAGTGCTGTCGTGAGTACTACAGCATTTGAACCCTATGGAAAATGTACCACCAGCATTGCCAGAACGATCTTAATATTAGATTCAGAATTCATACAAAGTTGGGGCCATGTGTCGTATGGCCCCTGCACAATTCAGGCTCATAACACTCAAATGCACTGCAACACAATTTCCTTTCTTCTACAAGTCTTGCTCTATTTCAAATTATCCCAAAACTAATCAAAGGACAAAAATATACCAACGCCTTCAAAACATTTCCAGACAAATATTTTCAAAGGTTACCGCATAAGCCACCTATACCTGGATATATCCCAGTCCACAACAACTCACTATTTGAATGAGCCACGATACCACAAAATTTTAAAATAACTCAACAGATCCTATCAGATGGTGCAATTAAGTTAGACGTTGCATGGTGTAGAACTCAATAGCCTAGCGTAGAACTCAATAACTTGGTGTAGAACTCAATATATGTGTTTCAGAACAAGATGTTTGATGAGTATAAATCGATAATAAAGAAAAAGATGACACAGGAAAAACACTGGTTATGCTATGAAATTCAATAACTTGCAGCAGTGAAATAAACAACTGTAAGCTAATGAAATTCATAATATAACCGTTGTTTATTCTATGTGATATCTTTTTTTTATGTCTCTCTCTCTCTCTCTGTCTGTCTCTCTCTTTCTCTCTGTCTGTCTCTCTCTCTGTCTGTCTCTCTCTCTGTCTGTCTCTCTCTCTGTCTGTCTCTCTCTCTCTCTCTCTCTCTCTCTCTCTCTCTCTCTATATATATATATATATATATATATATATATATATATATATCGTCCAATATATATATTTATCTAATTTCACAGGGAAACTGAGCACTGTGAGAATATTTATAGTACCTTTGCCTGAAAAGCAACCAGTCAGATTGCTCTACGCACACTCATTAACTCACAAACACAGACATTCCCGCCATACTCACCCCCCCCATATATATATATATATATATATATATATATATATATATATATATATATATATATATATATATATATATACATACATACATGCACACACGCATATAATATGCATTTATATATATGTGTGCGTGCGTGTATGAGAGTAAGTATGTATGTATGTATATATGTACATATGTTCCATATGTGTGTATGTGTGTGCAGTTGCAATCTTCACTATATTAGTATTTTGTTACTGACAAAAACCAAAAGGCTTCATACGTGACTTTATTTCCAGAAGAAACAGCATGAAGAAAACAACATTTATTTTTCACGGCTCCATAAGAATATTAATTTCTAACAACCACAATGCATTTCAGTGAAGGGTATACTCGATTTGACCGTCTCCAACACTACACTAATATATTTTTTAGATACTGCATGGTAGGATTTGAATTCATACTTTAAAGCGCCGTAGTTACTTATAAAGCCTCCTTTTATGATTCTCTAACGATTCTACTAATTTATCGCCCTCTTTGCATGACATTGTTAGCCCTGTTACAATTGAAAAGTCCACGGATGTGAATTAGACCAGAGTTAAACTAATAAACAGAGGACCAATAAACTGATTATGCAACAATATACCGAGTACACAATGGTAAACTGAGTGTGAAATAGTAAACTGAACCAGCTGAGTTTACAATGATGTGTATGCATCACTAATCAGTGTACACAGCGTTAAGTTGTATATACCACAGTAAGCTCTGTATGCAACAGTAAAATAAGTATGTAATGAAAATCAGTGTTTCATTATAAGCTGAATATGGATAGATAAGCGAGTATGTAATGTGTATGTAATGGTAAGAAGAGTAGGAATGGAAAATTAAGTGTGAAACATTAAGATTAGTATGTAGCAATAAACTGAGTACGATTCAATGGTAAACTGAGTATATAACGCCAAGCTGAGTATGGAAAGGTAAAACGAGTATACAATGTTAAGCATAATAGGCAAATGTTAGCCGAGAATACAATTGCAAGCTGAGTACGCAATACTAAACTGAATATGCAAAGATGAACTGAGTTTGAAACGTAGGTTCTGTTTCAAGCCTAAAAGAAAAAGCCACTCTTTTTGGTTTTTCATGTTATTACAATTATGAAACAAATCTCCATTATAACATGCCCCGCTGCTTTCAAAAGGATATTTTGGATAATGTAGCCCGATGTAGATTATACCTAAATTATACGATGATCATAACTCACCACAATCGGTGATAAATAGGGTTGAATGAGTGATAAACAACAAAACTCTACGTAAATAAGTAATATTTCTTATTACTCATAAGTATGGCATCTCAAGATGTAGCTTATAATGAGTTTCAGTTTTTAACTTCTTTTACCAACAGTCTTCCTCTGACTGTCCACTCTTACCAACTTAGCGAAGGTATTTCTCTACGGAAATAGTTAATGGTTCAACAAAAGGAAAAATTGGTGCTATGACTGATATGATTTATAATGAGAAGTGAAGCAAAAACAAACAGACATTTTGTACTGAATTTGATTTATGACAATCATTTTTGATAATTCTAGACACTTAAATTAGGTAATTAAACCTAGACAATCGTTGCAGATAGATAAGTCTAGACAAGTAAATTGAATAATTCCATTTAAGCAGTCATTTGAGCTAGATAAAGCTAAACAAACAAAATAAAACTGCGGATATTTAAGGAAGTTATTCACATATAAGTTCACAAATGACCAAGAAGCTGGAGTAAAAGCTGTAGCGTTAAAGTTTAACTCCACCACCTGACATCTTGGAGTCTCTGAAAATTCTTCTTTCGTACCAGCGTTCAGATCACCGGTCTGAAGTGAACGTATTTCCTTCTTCTAGCCTCTAAAATGTCATAGTTACTGACGTTCGCTGTCTCCCTAAGCCATGAAAAATTTTGAAAAATAGTGTTACGACGAGCAGGTATAGTCCAGTTCTATAAGCACTAGGAATACTGTATAATTAATACAAATTCTGAGTGACCTCACTGCCCAATGTTCAATGAGATAATACCACCAGTGCCATCACCATCAACAGAAACAACAGCTCTATACACCCCACCACAAATCCATAAACTCAGCGTATCCTCCACGGAGTCAGTATCAGCTGAATCTCTTTTCTTATTTATTTTGTTGTAGCTGCTTAAACATATGTCAGCCTTGAGCTAGCAGACTTCTGATCAGTCTTTTCAACCATGACCATCTATCATTCCGGACATGGTATATTTTGGACAGTTATTCGTTGTACCTTATTTACGGACGTTACCGTGTGATATGAGGCGTTACTATTAGGTTACTACTTCTAGCATTTTTATAAACCAGCATTATGCTTCGTCTTTGCCGCATTTTACTCTAGTTGTTGATGCTGTTACTGTTTAAGTATAAGCCCGCACTGATTTAGAAGACCTATAATAACCCAAGGTATGCTCACCATAATCATGCTAAGTAATTTTTATTAAGATACAGCATTTCTCGAAATACATTACCTACAGTGACATTTTTTAAATGAGAGTGGAGTGAAAGTTAATGATAATTGTTTTTTTTTTTACTGTTACGAGTTCACATAAAAACTAACTTATTAGTTCGTTATTAATGTTTTACCTAGAAGCGCCAATTTAAAAAAAAACAAACTTCGGAGAACTTCCCATATTAAGAACTCAGCACCTTCTCTTGGTACTAATTAAAGGAAAAAGATATAAGACGATATATTTTTAGCGATGCTTCAGCAAACCAGTGTGTTAAGGTACACAGCATCATAAATAGTAAATTAAGTGATATGCTCGGGCTTTCTAAAATTGGTTTTTCTGTTGCAGGAATCTTATAAACATATAACCAGATGATGTGTGAAAACAAGATAATGTATATGAAGACACCAAACAATGAAGCATACCAAGTAATAATTAAATCGGGAAAATTGCATTGTGTTTGAAGCAGGCTATAATTGTTTTGGCCTGTCTATTATTAAAGCACTAAAATAGTTATTTATGATTGGGAGTCTTTATTTAATTAAAAGCCAAGAAAGTGAGAGACAAATCAAAAACGTATCCTTGTGCTGTTTCAATTATACTTAAATAAAATTTGTGCTCTTCTAATTAATTTAAAGTAAACTATTTTTACGAGAAATAATAGTTTGCCAGTGTATAGGGATATATTTTGCTCCGAGACCATAACACAAGCCATTTATTTATTTATTTTAATTATTAATTTACTGTATTGTCTAAATAAACTCTTTAAAGTGTGACAGCTGTTTTTCAGTTTCTTATTAGAAATAGTAAATTCAATTTCATGAATTGAAGACATCACATACATATGATAACTGGCGCTGAGTCAATCACACATATAAGTGATTGAAGTATTATTATAGCTTAGCAAAACTGAGGGAGGGGGTCTCTGCCGGTCTGGAACAAACCCTAGGAGGCATCTTGCTACACACTCTGTTTCACCGATCTTTCACTTTGGATTATTACTTATTTTTATCGATCCTGAAAGGAAGAACACCTGTCATTGGTGGTATATAAAAATCAGCGCGCAGGGAGTCAGAACAAATAACATTAGTCATTCTAGGCAACACTCTAATAGCACATCCAGTTGGATGTCTCCAATCTAACTATAGAAGAAATAATGAATGAGTCTTTACGGGGTTACTCAACCACTAGAAATAACAACGAAATTACCCACAACTCCATCTTAAAGTGCTACCCATTTGATGAGATGCTTATTGCTAGCACATATATGATCATAAACAACTGCATCAGAATTATTTTTGGTTAAACAACATCAATAACGACAACACCATTATTGGTGAGCGATTACTGATGTTGCTGTTTAAATTTCAGACACACTGGTCAAAAGCATTTCATATGTGACCATCCACCTCTATTACGCAATATGTGTTTCTTTTTAATGCAGCGGAGCATAATTTCAGGAACCTCTGTGTGTCTAGCTCTAGCATATTGAGTCACTACGTATGGGCTTGAGCTGCTAGATAATAACATCTGTATCACATTAAGTCACGTGACCTCTGTTAGTAAAGTCTGTTCATCCTTCGTCTAGTTTCAGGGTACAGGTAGTGTGTCTGTGTTTGTGTGTGTATGTGTGTTTGTGCGTGTGTATTTATGTGTATTCTGTGTTGGTGTAACCTGTATGTGAGTTTGTTTTGTGAGTAGAAGTGATTTGTATGCAACGTTTGATGATATGGTGTGCGTTGTGTCTGGCTCTTAGTAACTTGTGGCTTCCTGTGAGTCAAATAGAAACTAATATAGTCTATGACGGATATAATATATTCTTTGTGCTTAGTTGTTATTGTTTCTTTCTGTTATTAATTGTGGTACCTTTGATTCCCCTGACTATGTTTGTGCATCATTGTACTTGTTTGCTATGTCCTCTACAAGTTTCTTATTTCTTTATTGCCCCCAAGGGGCTAAACATAGGGGGGACAAACAAGGACAGACAGTGCGTAACGACCCCAGTGCGTAACGACCCCAGTGCGTAACGACCCCAGTGCGTAACTGGTACTTAATTTATCGACCCCGAAAGGATGAAAGGTAAAGTCGACCTCGGTGGATTTTGAACTCAGAACGTAACGGCAGACGAAATACCGCTAAGAATTTCGCCCGGCGTGCTAACGTTTCTGCCAGCTCGCCGCCTCTACAAGTTTCGTCATCTGTACGTGCGAGTGTTTGCACACGCGTGCGTGTTTATATTTGTGAGTGTTGTGGTAGGTTGTATTTGATGCTCTCTGATGTTGCTGTAAAGAATGAAGACTGGATTTGATGATTGCTAGTTGAAGTCTGTCCTGAAATCGGATTTCTGTATGATGTGTGTGGTATTTGAGCAGTTGTGTATCAGTAAGTAGAGAATGGTGGTAGCATGTGAAATTGATGTCAAATACATATCAGCTCTTGTGTGTTTGTTTTGAGGAGCCATGAATAAATCGTGTAGGCATAGGTGGTAAAGAGTAAGAGAGAGGATGATACCTCGTGGTACATAATTCGAGATATGAGATCACCAAATCGCGCACATATGATTGTGATGCTTAAGCCTGGTGTACACTTATCAGACGGATAGTCATAATGGGGATACTGGGCTTCGTATATTTTACCTTAGTGTCATTTTTTTGGCATGCACTGCTGTCTCACTTAATAATAATAATAATAATAATAATAATAATAATAATAATAATAATAATAATAATAATGATAATAATAATAATAATAATAATAATAATAATAATAATAATAATAATAATAATAATAATCACAGAAAACGAGAAAGCAACCATACTCTGGGATATGCCAATACACACAAATAGAGAAATTAAGGGAAATAGACCAGATATAGTTGTCAAAGATCATGAAGAAAAAAAATGCTTTCTAATTGATGTATCAATACCAGCAGATGACAACGTTTCTCTAAAAGAAATGGAAAAACTTTCAAAATACAAAGACCTGGAAATAGAGATAACTCGAATGTGGAAACTAAAAACAGAAACAATTCCTATCATAGTAGGTGCCTTAGGTATAATAAAAAAATATTCAGACAAATACATAACAAAAATACCAGGACTTACAAATATATATAACATACAGAAAATTGCACTACTGGGTACTGCACACATTCTACGCAAAACACTTTCAATACAGTAAACATAAGAGCACCACAGCAAACCACAGCACATACCCAAGGCGCACAGAGCTGCGCTCGGTAGTGAAGTGAAAGCACGTTATAAAAATAAAACTACTGAATAATAATAATAATAATAATAAATGGTATCGTGTACATCTTTTCTTTTGGTATAAAACGATGATCTACAGCAAATATTCTGCACAATACCACAGATTTGCTTATCAGTTGTTTGACCTTTATATGTTGATCATGTCCCTTAGTGCTGATGGTATATGCATCTCTGATCACAAATAGAAGAAGTGGGGGAGCATCATAGCCATGTGTTGAATGGCATTCTTTTGGGGGTTTGAATAACTCTCCTCTACAAACATGGATGTTTCGTTTATCATCCTTAAATAAACCCGATTCAGGTACCTTGTGAGCGAGATGGGCTACTCGTCCCGAAGAAAATTACGGCTCCACCTGCAAGATCATGTGCTGTTTATTTTGATATGACATCACCATGTCACGCATACATGACTGTGATGCGTATACCTGGTGTAACTTTATCAGACGGGTAGTCATGGTAGGTATATTGGGCTACTTATATTTGTGCCCCAGTGTCACCTTGATGCATTGGTCTTTAACTTAATAACAAGAACAACAGCAACAACAGTACAGCATCACCAGTTGTTGTAGATAATAAATCAGGAACTATAGCCATATTGCTGTTTGTCATAATGAAAGATTCTCTTTCTCTCTTTCCCTCCCTTTGTCCATATCTGTCTTCTCTCTCTCTCTCTCTCTCTCTCTCTCTCTATCTCTCTCTCTCTCTTCACCCTCTCTCTCTCTCTCTTTCCCTACATATACATAGTTGAGAGAATCAACCGCTCTCTTAGCTTTCATTAGTATCATATCGAAACATATCTCTACATAAAATCAAAACTGAAATTTATCTCATCAGCTGCAGATGTTTCGAAACCTCAATATAAACTAAACACCTGGAGACGCACATAAATAACCTAGTCTGAAAGTTACTGTTGCTGCTGCTGCTGCTGCTACTACTACTACTACTACTACTACTACTACTACTACTACTACTAATACTACCACAGCCACTACCACTACCAATAGTACTACTAATGTTGCTGCTCATCCTCTTCCTCCTCCTCCTTTCTTCGGCCACCTCCTTTCTTCCTCCTCCTCCTTTCTTCCTCCTCCTCCTCCTCCTCCTCCTCCTCCTCCTCCTCCTCCTCCTCCTACTACAAATACTGCAAACAGCACAATCACGTGTTTCGTCAACCAATTTTCGTTATTAGTTATACAAAACAACGCAACATAGAACATTAAAAAATTATGTATACCAATACATTTAAATTAATGTTAAGTAATTTATAATTAATTACAAAATATGCAGACCATAAAATATAAACAGACCAAAGCTTTTAGATCCTAAGTGAAATCTCTAACGAACAATGAAAAATTAACAATTAGAAATAACAATAACAACATTGAACAATTAATTGCCCAAACTTTTACCAGTCTCTTGTACCGCAGGTAGTCTACGGATATGTTTTCAAGTTTTTATAAACTTTTCATATTAGTGACTCTTTAAAAAGATGTTTAGTAGCTTTCAGAATTGCTTTTATTGTATTTTATTAGATTTTAATAGATAGAAATATTTTATTTTTACATTTTCTGGCAAAGCAGGATGAAGCTTATTTCAAAACCTCAGCCCTGACAGAAAGCAGTTTGGCGTCTCACACTGACTTAACATATGATGCTTTGTGCATTCTACTTTGTTTGCAGTCTGAAACTTGTCTACTTATATGTAGCATAATTAGACAAGTTTCAACAAGGGTAACGTAGAGATATGATGTACTCTGTGAGAGTAAAGAAATTCAACATAGATACTCGCGGGGTTTTGTGTCTGAAAGTTCCCTGGCATACATATGATTGTGTGAGACATATGACATTTTTGTACACAATGTCAGGCCAAACATAGATGTAATAGACTTCAGTGAGACCATGATCGCGGGCACGCGGGCCTTGGTTCCCATTTTCCACGTTCGGTCTGTCAAAGATGCCCACCCACCCCCTTCTCTACGTATTGGCACTCGAGCCATTACGGTGAAGATGGAGGTTTCGAGGAGCATCCCACGTGAATTGGGTTGCAGAAGGTTCGTGTTGGCGTATACAGACGACGTCATCGTGATAGTGTCGGATACTTCAGAAATCGAGATGATCAGCACTATCCTAAGGCAATACGAAGCAGTGACAGGAGCAATGATTAACCAGGAGAAGGCATTGGGCCTGCAGCTCGGCACCTGGAGAGGCAGGCCCATGCCGACTGACAACTTCGTGGAGCACTGGACGGATAGATCTGTTAAGTTGCTCGGAGTCTGGTTCGGTCCGGATCTCCAAGTGGACGGGAACTGGGACGAAGTGACAGACAGGGCGGCCAGTCTCACCCAGAGATGGGCTGAGAGAAAGCCGTCCCTGAAAGAGCGAGAAATGGTGCCGAATGCGTACATCGCAGCCGTCGTATACTACCGCCTTACTGTCGTCCTTTTCCTCGTTTCGTGAAAAGGTCAGGTACCGCTTCTCAGACGGTCCATTTACTGTCAGCACCCATTGCGTGGAGGACTAGGCATGCCGTGGATTAGGATGCGCAGACATGCTCTGAGGCTGTGACATATCCAGCGATACCTTAACGGTGAGCAGGTGTGGTCGCCGTTTATTGAACGGGCTTTTCTGCAGCTCGTCTCCTCGACAGAGCTACAGTTCTGGATCAGATGTAGATCGAGGCAGTGCGATTGGCGCCTAGAGTGTCTCCAAGCGCTTCGCAGTCTTCGACCAGTCTGGCAATGTTGTCAGTGGAAGTTTCACCATGGAGTTCTATACGGGATTAGTGGAGGGCAAGAGCGACAACGTACTCGGAGAGATCCTGGACGTCGAGGAGAATCAACTGGCTGGTCTCTTCCGGAGGACATTTGGGCCAGGAACTATGGATAACTTCCAAAAATCCCTGGCTTGGCAGTGCTGCCGGAAGGTGCTGGCGGATAGAGGTAAGCTCTACAGGCACAGGTGTGCAGTCAGTCGGGTTTGTTCAAGATGCACGCTGAACGATGAAACCGTTCTACATGGTCTAGTACAGTGGCCGCGCATTGCTGACTTGTGGAGATTTGTCGATTGTCACGTGTAGGACGGATCCGGCAATTTTTCTCTGTCTGGTGGCTATGGCAAAGATGTTTTGTCGTGGACGCGATTGAAAGAAAATTATGTGCTGGGAGTTGATTTGTTCGAAGTAGAACAACCTGTCAAGACGAATCCCAGCAGGCCGTTGTCAACAACATATAAAAGAAAAAAAAATAGTAGGCCTGTTACCATCGGATTTATTCTTCCTTATTAAAGTAAATGAAATGAATGAAAAATTGTTTTTCATATGCTTTCTTTGTAAATGATAACTAATTCAATTGATACTTTCTAAAAGTTCAAAGTATGACCTAGTGTTTAAAAGAAACGGCACAAAACGTATTGAATATATGTCTTCCGGTTGTCTAGCACAGAAAGTAAATTATATTTTTATTCCAATGGGAAAATACAAGAATTACATTGATTTATGATGTTTTGTCTGTATGCTAAATGATTTCATAAAACCTCTCGATTATTTAAAAGATGTTTCAACTCAATACAGTTTAGCTGATATATAGTATTTCCAGTGAAGTAGCAGGAAAAACAATAACTCTTAAAAATGTTTATATATAGCGAGGAAGTATAAATTAGTTTATACTAAGATAGGGACAGTACTAACCGGTGATTTTTTAATGATCATTATATAGGGTTATTTTCTTTATTTGATGTTGTGTAGAGTGACAATACTGACTGCTAGTGGATAACAAACAAATCTGGAGAGATGGATAATAAATTTGCTCCATTTTTCATTAGAAGGTCTTTGTCAAAGAAAAATATGGACGAGGTCTAAAGCGAAAGCCGTCTCCCGATTTTATTGTATTTGAAGTCTCTGAGAGCAGTGAAATGACTCACCGAGTATAAAGGTAACAAGTAAAGTTTCTTTCTCGTGTCATGCCGGCTTCCCGATTTCCATGGTGTATATATTCCCCACCTGGATGGGACGCCAATCCCTCGGAGGATTACTTATTTGTGCCAGCTGAGTGAATTGGAGCAAGGTTAAAGGAAGTTCTTTGCTCAAGAACACAATGCGTCAACTGGTCCAGGAATTGAAACCACAATGTTACGATCATCAGTCCAACACGCTAACCACTAAGCCACACGCCTCGACTCTCACCAACTATGAGCTAGATCAACGTGACAAACCTTTCACTTACACACATGTAGCACGCATGTGCGATATTTGTGATTGTTAGAAACTCCTTATATTGTATATCCATATAAATGGGAACTAAACTGCCGTATTGCCCTTCATGAAGGGAGCAATGTTTTAAACGATCATCTATTAATACCGTTTTAAGTTCATTTGAATGTTGTTGTATATTAGAATACTTCCAAATAGGTACACACATACACACACGCGCTCACGCGCTCACACACATGTATGCATTACATATGCGAAGGGGTGCTGAAAATTTCCTGGCTTTGGGTAGAAGAAAATAAATGATCTGCTAATTAAGGTTTTTATTCAATATATTCCCCACTCAGATTCACACACTTATTGTAGCAGTCAATCACACTTTCTAAGCCCTGCAAAAGAACTCGGAAGGGTGGACCTCACGATACTTTTAAAGCCAGGAACTTTTCAGCACCCCTTCGCATATGTAATGCATACATGTGTGTGAGCGTGTGTGTGTGTGTGTGTATGTGTATGTGTGTGTGTGTGTGTGTTATTTCTTTACTACCCACAAGGGGCTACACACAGAGGGGACAAACAAGGACAGACAAACGGATTAAATCGATTATATCGACCCCAGTGCGTAACTGGTACTTATTTAATCGAGCCCGAAAGGATGAAAGGCAAAGTCGACCTCGGCGGAATTTGAACTCAGAACGTAGCGGGCAGACGAAATACCGCTAAGCATTTCGCCCGGTGTGCTAACGGTTCTGTGTGTGTGTGTGTGTGTGTGTGTGTGTGTGTGTGTGTGTGTGTGTTTCAGTGTGTACACATATACATATAATATTATATTCGGGTATACACCCTGAAGTATGCCGTTTAAAGCCCGTTCACAGTAGTCGGCTACCCAATATCATGAACAATATGGAAGTATATGCCTCTGATTTCCAGCAGGAATTCCTTCGTGTCCATAACGTTTATAAAATATGTGAGAGAAAGAAAATGGAATTCACTATACTCGTTATCATTCACTACGATTGTTTCGATCCATTGTGACCCGTGTCTAGCGGGCGAGATGCGATACAAGCAGTTGTTGACATCGAAGGTGCGGATGTGTCTCATCAGGTGACGTCGTTTTCTAAATATCGGTTTCACTTATTTCTGTTTGATACTTTATTTTTCGTTTTTAATTTTTGATTCCTTCTAAGCCACCTGATCGCTTATACGAGATGAATTGTACATTTTTAGCCAGTTCCTCTACAACAACCAAAAAGTCAACAACAACAAAACACACTCTACAAAAACCAAAATGTATTCTAATAGAAATAACCGAAGAACGAGGTACCTTTTGGCAAGTCACTTAATGAGACACATGCTTATGAGACATGCTTATGACACATGCTTATGAGTCACAATAACTGTGTGTATAGCATCTCACCCGCAAGGCACCTGTGGACGATAGGTCGAAGCGATCGTAGTGAATAATACAGAATCTGGTGAATTCCATTTACTTTTCCTCATATGATATACATATACACACACACACTCTGTCTCCCTATCTCTCTCATGCACCAACGCAATACGCAAGAGAAAGTATACGCTACAGGCAAGAGAAAATATACGCTACAGAATTAGTGGAGTATATTTATCTGGTAAAATCTGATGGAGGAATCCAATTCTATTCACAATTTCTCGGTAGTTTCTACTTTAAACGTTAAAAGGATTATTATATACATTCATATGATACCAGACTTGTTTAACCTTCTCGTATCTCTCGTCTTATTGCTTAACCTAAGACCAAAGTGGACCTATTTCTATTGTCTAAAACAATAAATTTTATTGAATTTGTAACATTTCTCAATTTCTTGACAGTTCCCGATTTAGTAGCAGTTTAGTTCAATGGCTTCTGTGTGACTTTTCTCTCACCTTGATCGTTAAATATATCTTACAGACCTAGGTACAGACAATGGCAGATACACCAAATTAACACCTTATCAGACACCCACAGTCATACACAACTGTATACACACACACACACACACACACACACATATATATATATGTACGTATTTTTGTATATGTGCGTGTTTATGTATGCACGTATTTCTATATATTTCTCTATGTGCGTATGTCTATATGTATTTGCATGTCTATATGTGTATGTATGTAACCTCGTATTTACCTTTCCAAAGACGCGCGCGCGCGTAACACACAAATTCTTTTATTCTTTTATTTGGTTCAGTCATTTTTCACTGCGGCCATGCAGGACTTATTCATTGTAAGCCTAATAATTATCCCTTTTGCCGAACCGCTTTGTTATGAGGACGTAAACACACCAGCACACACATAAATGTATACACAGATGCACACTTACATACATACATACATACTCACACATACATACGTACATACATACATACATACACACACACTTATATATATATATATATATATATATGCGAGTAAAAATAAATACAAAAAAAGGTGAATTTTTTTGTATGATTGTGTATAGAGGAATATATTATTTTGCTTAAAAGAGTTCCAACACTGTCTGTTTTTTATGTTTTATTTATATTCCTGCAGAACTAATGTGGGGTATAGAATATGGAATATACAATATATAATATAATATACAATATATAATATAAAATAAAATAAAAATGGATGGCACCATGAAATAAAGTATTGAATGTAGATGAAATATTGAGTGTTCAATATAAAGGATCAAATATATAAATATATAAATATAAATATATATATATAAAGGCGACTCGAGTTTCAGGGCTATTTCCCTTCGTCATGGCCGGTATGACAGTCTTTAACAGACTATATATATACATATATATATATATATATATATATATATATATATATATATATATATATATATATATATATATATATATATATATATACAAATTAAAAGGGTAAAGGTTTATCAATTTATTAATTTATTAATAAATCAACAATTAATAATTTTTACCAAGCCCTTCGGTATGTAAGCACCATTATCGGTGGAGAACTTATTTAAAAGTTCATATACATTTATAAACATAATTAAGGGATCAGCAAATATTTGCTTCACCATATACCGAAGTTCAGAAATAGCAGCTAAAAAGCTGAGACTCCAACAGATAGCATTACTTGTAACTCACAAAGGCAAAAACAAGAAGAAAAAAAACAATGAAAACTAACCATTCCGAAGTTAATCGCAGACGCGTTTCTGGATTATGAGTGATAAATACTCAATTTCCTTCATCAATACGATATTCCAGTAGTAAATTCGACCATGCTAGCAAACTGTGCATGCATGAACGAGTGAACATTCTACATCGACACAAACCTGAGAGCATAACCGAATCTACCTCGGCCAGCCAGTCCACTATCCTTCCCTCAAGAAATTACCATGTGCGCGACAAGCAATACCGCAGAGAATCTGCGTTTACTAACAGGGAGTGAATAATTATTACAAATTGTTTTTTTCTTCTTGTTTTTGCCTTTGTGAGTTACAAGTAATGCTATCTGTTGGAGTCTCAGCTTTTTTAGCTGTGTATATATATTTATTTTTAATACTTTTTTGAAAAATATATTTACTTTTTATATATTTTTATATTTACTTTTTATGTATCTTTATGTGTTTTTTACACATCGTATTTATGTGTTTTTTACACATCGTTTTTATATATATTTTATATTTTATATGTATCTCCATTGCATTTACTTTTCTCCTTTCATATCTTCATCTTTTATATTGACTTTTCTATGTATTTTCTATGTATTTTTTTTTTAATATGTGGGTTAGGGTTAGGGTTAGGGTTAGTCTCCTTTTGAGGAAAAGCCTAGGAGAGGATACTCTGATATAAAACCTGCAGTCAACTTAGTACTAGTCATCTTGCTCTCGCTTGTCACTGGATTATACTATTTTGACCTAGAGAGTGGCAAAGGTGTTGTACAAGCGTTTGTCACTAAAATCCAATGAAGTACAGATGTCCCCAACAAGACAAAACACTGTCAAATCACAGTCATCTTAGTATGACCCGAGAAAAAATTAGGGAAAAGAAAGAGAGAGAGAGGAGGGGGAAAGATGGATGGTGGGGGAAGGATGGATGGTGGGGGTGGAAGGAAAAAGGAGTGAGAAGGGCAAGAGAGGAGAGGAAGAAGGAATAAAGGAGGAGAGAAAAGTCCTGTGGCGATGGAGGAGTGGCGACGTATGCAGACTTGACCGGTTGGAAGCATACAGTTACAAATCTGCACATAAGGCGGCAGGGTTCTTATCTTAACATCGCTAACATGTCTTCATGGACAGGGACTGTTTTCGGTGGAGAATCCTGTGTCTGAGCAGCCCTTTTAAGGAGAACTCTGCTCACCTGGATATACTGGGAAGGTGCTAGAAAAGGTGCATTAAAAATTGTCTGTCCGCATTCTGCTGGTTAGTTTACTGCGGCTAACGGTGGTTCAATATAGCAGGAACGAACGAAGAAATATAAGCAATAATAAAAAGTATGCGAGGAAGAAGGTTTTACTTAACTTGGCATGCTGGAATGTGAGAACTCTCTTGGATCGAGCGAATAGGCCTGAAAGAAGACCAGCTCTAGTAACTAAGGAGCTGAGACGTCTTAATGTTGATATTGCAGCTCTATCTGAAACAAGATGTTCAGGTGAAGATCATCTTGTTGAAAGAGCAACCGGCTTCACAGTGTTCTGGGTTGGGAGGCCAAAGGGAGAGAAAAGGGAGGGTGGTGTTGGGTTTGCAATTAGAAGTAATTTACTGGAAGACCTAGAACAACCACAAAGTATAAATGACCGCATGATGAAACTCCGGATCCCTCTCTCTTGTGGACGCTTTGTGACTGTTTTCTCCATCTATGCTCCCACACTCTCAGCAAATGAAGAAAATATCCATGCATTCTATGAGGAACTTAGAAGTAGTATCCTCTCAGTCCCTCTGAATGAGAAGTTGGTTGTGCTCGGCGACTTCAATGCACATGTTGGCAGGGACAATAGTGCTTGGAATGTACTTGAGCGGTATGGGATAGGTAAGGTGAACAAAAATGGTTTACACCTGCTACAAATGTACTCTGAACTAGGGTTGGCTGTTGGGAACACATTTTTTCACCATAAGCTGAAACATAAAGTCACCTGGATTCATCCAAGATCAAAGCAAGGTCACATGATTGACCTTGTATTAACTCGGAAATATGATCTACAGGATTTGTGTAGTCTCAGAGTATTGCGAGGAGCTGATTGTGATACTGATCACAAAATGGTTAGGGCTAAGTTCAAATTCAGGGTTCGTACAAGAAAGCGCAGTGCAGGTGTGCGAGTCCCCCCAAAAATTAATGTAGGACAACTTAAACAGCCACAGGTCTCACAGTTATTTCGGGATAGATGCAGTAATATTTATTTTGAAGGTTCATGGCAATCTTTTCGAGAATGATTATATAAGGCTGGAGTGGATGTGCTGGGTTTTAAGAGGAGACAACATAGAGATTGGTTTGACTCCAATGATGCAATGGTAAATGAGCTACTGGCAACAAAGTGGTCTACTTATGAAAAACTTCTTAACCCAAACATTAAGGGCAAAGAAAAGCTAGAAAAGGTATACAGAGCGCAGAAAGCAGAACTGCAAAAGAAATTAAGGAGGCTCAAAGATACCTGGTGGAGTAATTTGTCTGAGGAAATACAGGCATCTTATGAAAGGAAAGACATTAAAAACTTGTACGGCTTATTGCGACAAGCTTTTGGACCGCAGTCCTCAACGTATGTTCCCTTGAAATCAAAAGACGGAAATGAGGTTATTAAGGATCCTCCTGGAATAATGAGCAGATGGAGGGAGCATTTTGCGGAACGTTTCCATAATCCATCTGTAGTGAACATGGATGTCATAAATAATATCCCCCAAAGAGTGATAATGCAACACATGGACTATGCGCCTTCCATTGAAGAAGTAAAACTGGCAATACGGAAACTGAGATCCAACAAAGCTCCTGGGCTGGATGGTATTCCAGCTGAAATTCTGAAAGCAGGTGGGGATCACATCTCCTCCGAAATTCATAGCCTGTTGTGTCAAGTTTGGACTGAGTCCTCTGTGCCACAGGAATGGATTAACGGCATTCTAATCCCTATATACAAAGGTAAGGGACCCAAATCAGTGTGTGGTAATTCCAGAGGAATCACTCTCCTGGCACATACTGGGAAGATACTTTCGAGGATCATGTTAGAACGTCTCGTGGAGAATGTGTGTCCACATGTGATTCCCGAGGAACAGTGTGGCTTCAGACCCGAGCGGGGAACGATGGATATGGTATTTTCTGCAAGGCAGGTTCAGGAGAAATATTTAGAGGAACAAATGCCACTATACCAGATTTTTATAGATCTAACTAAGGCATTTGACATGGTAAACAGGGACGCACTGTGGATTGTTTTGTGCAAACTTGGTTGCCCGACACATTTTGTGAGCCTCTTCGAGAAATTGCACAGCAACATGAAAGCTCAGGTAGTTTTTAATGGTAATCTATCTGATGAATTTTCAGTGGACAACGGTGTAAAACAGGGAGATATTCCTGCCCCTACACTTTTCTCTATATATTTTGCCACATTGCTTTGGTATGCATTTGAGGATTGTAACAGGGGAATTGGAATCAGATTCCGGACATCTGGTAGCATATTTAATCTGACCAGGTTTAAATGTAAGGCAAAGGTTTTCAGAGTACTTGTCAGAGAATTGCTCTATGCTGATGATACCGACTTGCTGGCACATACAGAGGAAGATATGCAACATTTAACGGATAGATTTTCCACTGCATGTACATATTTTGGACTCACAGTAAGTCTGAGAAAAACCAAGTTATGTTTACCCCCACACCTGGACAAATATACACTGAACCAAACATCTTCGTGAATGGAACAAGATTAGAAGTCATTGACACCTTCGTTTACTTTAGAACCACACTGTCAAGGGATGGTGGTCTTGATGCAGAAATATACCATCGAATAGCGAAGGGAAGTGCTGCATTTGGAAAGCTTGAAAAGCGAGCATGGGCTGATAGAGATATCTCCCTGCAGACAAAAATCAGCATCTACAAAGCGTGTGTATTGACTGCACTTCTTTATTCAGGCGAAACATGGACCACTTACAAGCGTCATGTAAAGATGCTAGAAAGGTTTCATCAAAAGTGCCTAAGACGCATCCTAGGAGTAAAATGGAAGAGTTTCGTAGCAGATACAGAGGTTTTGCGCAGGGCGCACTGTAGCTCAATTGAAAAACATATTATCCTGGCCCAAATGAGATGGACAGGGCATGTAATTAGAATGAAGGATGATCGTTTGCCGAAGCGCTTATTTTATGCTGAGCTCAGTTCTGGTGAGCGACCGCGGCAGAAACCGAGAAAGAGGTATAAAGATTGCATTAAACAAAACCTAAAAAAACTAGATATGTATGAAAGTGATTGGGAAGGAGATGTTCTGGATCGAAGCAAGTGGAGAGCTGTTGTCAGGACGAGCTGTGATGTCTGGGAGGAAAAGATGCTTCAACAACTTGAGCTTAAGCCGGCCTGTCGAAAGGGAAAAAATTGTAAACAGTGGAGAGTATAGGATGTGTACTGTATGTGATCGCGTTCTTCTGTCAAAAGCAGGATATGTGAATCACATGAAAACACATGAGGGTAGAAATTCCAGACACCCTAAATACCAACCGCCTTCTGCGACCTGTGGCATATGTCACAAGGTTTGTAAAACAATACCCGGACTTAAGAGACATATGCTGGTTCACAGAGGCGTATTTTTAGAATCAGATACCAGCGAGCAAGGATCGAGAGGCTTGAACATTTGTCATCTGTGCTGTAGACATTGCCGCTCAGCAGCCGGACTTCAAAGTCACTTGAGGGCTCACCAACGGAGTGATTGTACTGCGTGATGATATGTGTGGATTGTTGATGGGATGGCTATCGTCTGTCAAGATGGAGCGGTCGTCATATATATATATATATATATATATATATATATATATATATATATATATATATATATATATATATATATATATATATATATATATATACATATATATATATACACACACACGACAGGTTATTTTCAGTTTCTGCCTACCAAATCCACTCATAAGGCTCTAGTCGGCCTGAGGCTATAGTTGAAGAAACTTGTCCAAGGTGTCACGTAGTGAGTCTGAAACCGGAACCATGTGGTTGGGAGGCAAGCTTCTTAACACACAGCCACGCCTGCGGTATATGTTCTTTTTCTCTTGTTCTTTTACTGTGGTCGTGCTGGGGTGCAACATTGAAGTTTTTAGTCGAACAAATTGTCTCCAGTACTTATTTACTTCTTTCAAGCCCAACACTTAGTCTATCGGAATATTTTGTGGCTTCAGTAAATTGCAGAGGCGTAAACAAACCAATACCGGTTTTCAAGACTAACACAAAGTCACACATACGTAGATATAAAAAAAACAAAAACGCACACACACAGACACATGTACACAAACACACACGGGCGCACGCACACATGATTGGTTTCTTTCAATTTTTGTCTGCCCAATCAATTCACAATACTTTGGTCGTGCAGAGGCTATAGTATCAGACATGTAGTGAGGCTGGACTCGGAACCATGCTGTTGAGATGCTAACATCTTGACACCTACGCATATGTATATAAGTGTATAGAATACATTTATCAAATGTAACATCTAACTTTTGGTACTGATCGTAACAAGAAATTCTTTTGTCTAATAATTCCTTAAATGTTAAACTTTTATTTATATTTACCACATGAAGATAAAAACAATATATATCTCACATAATAGCATACCTCTTTTACTCTCAGGTAATCTCTCTTTCTCTTTCTGTCTGTCTCGCTCTCTCCTTCCTTCCTCTATTTCTCTCTATGTATATGTGTGTGTATATGTGTATGTTTCTGTGAAGCCACACACACACACACACACACACACACACACACACACACACACACACACACACACACACACACACACACACACACACAACTCATACACACACATATACTCACGCATAAACATACGGGAATGAACTTGTGATCTTGACAGGTCACTTAGAATGAATAAAATCAGATCTAAATGTCTGAGAGGCAGTATTTTGAATTTATAACCGTGAATTAAAGAAAATATATATTGTTTCGTCAAACAGCTGTGACAGGGATTGGAGAAGAGTGTGTGATTCGGTTGATTAAATGGAGAACTAGGCAGGCGGAGAGATCTGTAAGTACACAAATGGTAGGACAGACTATGGTGATGGAGAAGATGAAGTGTGCACAGTGACAAAACGGTAAAGGTGGAGGATGCCATTTTAAATTCTATTGGTGATAGTGATACATGAATAGTCATTAAGAAATAGCGAGTATAATCTTAGTGGAGATGTCGACAATGAGAGTGTGAGCGGGATTTTGGTGCTGATGGCTAGGGGTCGAATGTGGGAAAGACCTGATAGGTGAAGGAGGTTGTTGGCGGAGGCGGACCAAGGGGTGTTGGTTAAGGAAGTGTGAGTAATGTGATTGAAGACTAAGAAACACAGACATAGTACAATCGTAGATATATACATACATACATACACACACACACACACACACACACACATATATATATATATATATATATATATATATATATATGCGAGTAAAAATAAATACAAAAAAGGTGGGTTTTTTTGTATGATTGTGTATAGAGGAATATATTATTTTGCTTAAAAGAGTTCCAATACTGTCTGTTTTTTATGTTTTATTTATATTCCTGCAGAACTAATGTGGGGTATAGAATATGGAATATACAATATATAATATGATATACAATATACAATATAAAATAAAATAAAATAAAAATGGATGGCACCATGAAAGAAAGTATTGAATGTAGATGAAATATTGAGTGTTCAATATAAAGGATCAAATATATAAATATATAAATATAAATATATATATATAAAGGCGACTCGAGTTTCAGGGCTATTTCCCTTCGTCATGGCCGGTATGGCAGACTTTAACAGACTGTAATAAGTTGGCTGGTTTTCTGTCTTTTATACCAATTCCTTTGGACGGCAGCAGTAGGTGTTTGGCTATTTTTAGAATTGATGTTAAATCTATTTTTAGAAATGATGATATTTTAATTTATTGTTTTGTGTGGGTTGTAGGGATAAGATTTTTAAACCCCAGTAGGTGTTTGGCTGTTCTTAGAAATGATGCCAAATCTATTTATAGAAATGATGATATCTGAGAGATTTTTTGTGTTTTGGTTACAGGGATAAGATTTTTAAACCCCAAGTAAGATGGATTTAATCATTGTTTGTTAAGAGTGGGTTTGAATTTCTTAATAAAGTCCTTTTCTTTGCATTTTCTTTCAATTTCATTCCGGTTGTAAAGTTTATGGAATGGAAATATAATAAAAGTTTGATGACCACATGTTGCTAGATGGTTACTCAGTGGTATTTGGCGGACTTCTGGGTTTTTAATCTGTTGTCGATGTACCCGTGAGCGTTCCGATAGTGCATTACCTGTCTGGCCAACGTACAATTCTTCACAATTAGGGCATTTGATGCAGTAGATTAGATTTCTACTTTTGCAGTTCATGTTCGCATTGGTGAATATTTTCCCTGTTTTTGTGTTCATATATGGGCCGGTATGGATTGATCGGCATGTGCCGCATCGGCTATCATTGCATTTGGCTATCAAGCAAAATAATATATATATATATATATACGGTCACGGATTCACACACAGACACACACATACACACACATGCAGAAATACACACAGACACGCACATATTGATACAGGGAATAGAACAAAATCCCTCTTACGCACGCGCACACACATACACATAAACGGGAAAATACGTACATTTGTGAATGTATGCGTGTGGCTTACAAAGACGACCTGGTTAACTCAACCAAAGAGCAAATAAGCTTGTATAAAATGTAAAAACGCGTTCCTACATCAACCTTTTTACTGACACTGTACAGCGTCACATTCTCTATCCCCATGCACCAGCTCTATAGTGTTCATCTATTCTTTATCAACATAAAAAAGGCATTTATATATGTATATATATATGTAGGTAGTAAGTATATACACCACTCACTACACCTGATTACGCGAATCCCTACAATATTAACCCAGACGATAATAATTGTAACTAGTCACGACTTCACCTAGAGCCTGCTCTAGCAATGCTTCCATCCATTCGCGCCTTTTTCTCTGAACCTATCATTCAGTACATACCTAGCACATCTTATTTACTCGACCGAGAGCATTGACAGACACCATAAGAGACGTCGAACAGAGATAAGAGACGGCAGCTGACTCGAGCTGACACCAACCACAACGAACAATTGGCGACAGCAACACGACGACCAGCATCTACTACAATTACACCAAAAGCAATAACACTCAAACTCTCGATGTTTTGTAGTAACAATAGTATTTACCTCTTGCTTACTTGAACAATAAACATTTTGTTTTTCATAAATCTCAACAGCTTTTGTCGTCTACTTCTTCGTAAGACACACACACACACGCATAAGCACACACACACACACACACACACAAACATACACACAACACACTAACACATTAAGCTAGCGTTAATTTATATCGAGTATCAGTTTCCACAACCAATTTAATGTGGATGTGTTATTTTAAACGCCTTAAGCTCTGTAATTCTCGTTAGAATTCAACTTGCAGAGACTTAAGGTGCTAAATTGCACACATTATATCGGCAGACAGAATTGTATCAACACCGGTGGATGTGTTTATTATCATACGTTACAAACGCTGATTCCGTCGTTAATTGCCAATTTTAATACACATCCCACTCAAGACAAGCATATTAAGGATCAGTAGAACAGTACATTTTGAACTGTTTACAAGGAAAGGGAAAAACTTAAGCTTAATATTTAGGAAACACATCCAATTCTATGAGATACATTAATCAAATAAACTTCTTATTAATAGTAAAACATTAAAAAGAAAAATAATTAGATTAAATTTTAAAATGTTATATATATATATATATATATACACACACAAGACGAGTGCTGAAAGGTTCCTGACTTTAAGAGTATCGCGAAAGGCTTCGTTGGAGACCCAACCTTCTGAGTTCTATTACCGGGCTTAGCTAATAAAAAAAAAACTGAAGGACCCCTGCAATAAGTGTGTGAATCTGAGAGAGGTATATGTTGAATAAAATCACAATTAACTGAATAACTGATCCACCTGTGTATTCTTTTATTCAAGGTCAGGAACTTTCCAGCCTCACCCCTAGTATATATATATATATATATATATATATATATATATATATATATACCATCTACAATTAAAACAAATAATTAATAACACTTCTTATATAAAATGAGTCTTAGTAAGACATCGTAAACAAACGACCAACGAGTTCGTTTCATAGGAACAACGCAAATTACCCTAAATTACAAAACAAATATTTACTTTAAATCAACATTCACATTTACAAACTATAAATAATAAATACTTCTAAATCAAAAAGAAAACGTCTTTTGCAACAATGCTACCTATAACGAAATCCAATATATATATATATATATATATATATACATATTTTGAAGAAAAGCAACAAAAATTCAATAGGTTATAGCAGTACGTACGTTTCGTACAAACTTCATTTATTCATGTAGTGAGAACACTACATAAAATGCACAATGAATATGTACTCCTCAGCTGCATAATGGAATTTCATTATAGAAAGTCATTTTGTAGATGTGTGCAAAAAAACTAGACTGTTGAACAGCAACATAGTCAAGATGGTATGTTTTCTTCTCTTACTCTTGTTTTTTGCACACATCTATAAAATGACTTTCTATAATGAAATTCCATTATGCAGCTGAGGAGTACATTTTCATTGTACATTTTATGTAGTGTTCTCACTACATGAATAAATGAAGTTTGTACGAAACGTACGTACTGCTATAACTTATTGAATTTTTGTTGCTTTTCTTCAATTTTTATTCACCATATATATATACTTACACACACACACACACACACACACACACACACACACACACACACACACACACACATATATATATATATATATATATATATATATATATGTAGCTAAACACACCAGGGTCAATAGAATCCCGTAAAAACCATCATACTCCTAAGTCCGGCACGTGCTTCCTAAAGCTACCACACTTTCAGGACAGAACTACCGCAGCGATACAACACGCAGGCAGTAAATAGTGCACACCGACCCTTCCCTGAGAAAAGTTCCGTCCAAGAACAACACCTTTCACTATTCAGAGGAGTGCAAATTATCGTACTGCCCCATCAATGACCGTGAATTGTGCCAGAGGATCTATGTTGTATACAAGATCATCTGTGGTAAATGTGGTGCATCCTACATAGGAATCACAAGAAGAAAACTTCATATACGTATAAAACATGCAAGCAGACACTCCCGTGAAGAAACATCTACGGAAATACCAAACCTAGGAATTAGCAGTGCACATCAGGACAACACAGCAGAACAGGGGCAACCTTAACATCTCTGAGGCCACCCTCATACACCAAAGAAAACAAAACATCAACAATGGAAGAGAGTTACAGAGAGCTAGCTGGTTGCTATAGCAACGCCATTCCGCGCATGTCCACTCCACACGCACACACATCGGCAACATTCGTCAGCTTCTTGAAAATGATGCCATGATCCCGAAATATTGAATGCAAGGTAAGTGTACAATAATTCATATATTTGTTTTCTAGGGATTTGCTTTGCATTTACTTCACATCGTTCTGACCTTACCCACGATCTTTTCTACAATATATTCTACAAAATGCTTCATAATAATTATTCCAATATGGTATGTATATATACATATATATATATATATATATATATATATATATATATATATATATATATATATATATATATATATATATATATATATATATATATATATATATACATATATATATATATTTATATATATATATATATAAAAAAAATATACAAGAATAAGGGCAGGGAATCGTCAATTAATAATAGAATTAATAATTAACAATTTTGCCAAGTAGTTCAGTATGAAAAAACCTTTATCGGTAAAACCATTTATCATCATAAATATACAGGGATTAGCATTGAGTTGCTTCTCCAACATACTGAAAATTTAGAAATAGCAGTCAAAGAACTACTGATTCTAAACTACAAATTTTTCTCTAAACGGATAGCGATATTTATGGCACACATAAGACAACAATTTGTAGTTTAGAATCAGTAGTTCTTTGACTGCTATTTCTAAATTTTCAGTATGTTGGAGAAGCAACTCAATGCTAATCCCTGTATATATATATATATATATATATATATATATATATATATATATATATATATATATATATATATATATATATATATATATATATATATGCATATATGTATGTGCGTGCGTGCGCATGTGTGCATGTATGTGTGCGTGTGTGTGTGTATGCATATTTGGATAAGGGCACTTATACACACACACACACACACACACACACACACACACACACACACACATATAAATATATATATATACATACAAATACGTTTACATGCAGACAAATACGCATACAGTAACTTACGGAATAACTGACAGAACGAAATACCATTAGATGGAAGCAATTTCTATGAAACAACTATATTACAGACAAATATTTGAAAATATACAATATATAACAAAGAACTTCAATAAAATGTTATATTTTGCTTGCATATCTGACGCGAATAATTTCTAAATATCAAAGTTTGTATGAAATATATTCTCTATTAATCATTTCTTTCATGTTCTAATGCTATAGTTTTAAATAATAAAAGTTTAACCTGTCAGGAGCCAATATTAAAGTAAGCTCTTTGCTGAAAGCTGGAATTTGTTCAAATAGAAGCTACGTCTCCTCAAAATTATAATCTACCACCTTCGATAAGGATACAAGAAATTAGCCCAAAACATTTAAAAACTGATGGCTTCGCTGGGGAGAGCATGTCTTTTGTCAGCGCTGATTTGATGCTACACTAAAAATTAAATACATCGAACGATTAGGTTTGTAGACGTTTTGAAGATAGAAGTCAAATCTCTACAAAATGATATCCTCTCTTCTATGAGAAAAGGACATGTTGCATAACGTAATTGTCGGTAGACATTGGCATTGTATATAACAGATGTAATGTGTGTTTTTACTACTAATAATAGTTGTTACAGAGGAAACAAACAACGACTGCAACAACACCACTGCATCCAGATAGGTTAAAATATTATCTTTTGAAACAAAAGTATTATAGCATGAAAGGAATAATTAATGGAGAATATATTTTATACAAACTTTGATATTTAGATATTATCCGAGCCAAATTTGCAAGCAATATATACATTGATAGGTGGAATCAGTCACTGCAGAACAACTACACTATATGCATTCATAACCGATGACTGTACAATCACTGCCAAATATCATGTACATCTACATTACATCTAGAATACTCAGTAACAATGAAATCATAGAAACTAAGTTTTAGTAGATCATAAAAGTGTCATATACAAGTAAGTATCAAGGTCATTAATGACCCATTAAACTCAATGTCCGTACGAAGATTGTACATCAATGAAAATCTCAGGGTCAGCAGAGTCCAAATTAAACGGTGGCAAGTCATATTTGGAAGAATTAATCCGTGGTTCACTTTTAGACTATTGGCCGATTCCTGACCGTATAAATGCTAAAAAAAACCTGCCAAATGTCTCTCAACTTATACCATAAGATCAACTATAATTGACAATGTAATTCTCATTATATAATGATTTCAAATTTTGGCACGAGATCAGCAATGTTAAAGGATTGGGTTAATCGATTATATTGATCCCTGTGCTCGACTGGTACTTACAACCCAGATGGATAACAAGTAAAGTCGACCTCGATGGAATTTGAACTCAAAAGGTATCGACATGCCGCTAAGAATTTTGCTCGAAATACTAAAGATTTTGCCAGTCGGCCGTCTTATATTCAGATTATATTATCTAACGAAAAGACATTCATCACAAGAAAAAGAATTGAGTAAAGTTCCATTGCATGACCTTTGTTTCCACAATCAGCACAGATGTTTCAGCGAAACAACATGAAGAACGACGACAAAGCTTTGAAAGATATTGGTTTCAAATATTGGCACAGGGTCCTTTACCTCGACCGACAGTATTCAGCTGGTATTTATCTTAGCGTTCACGAAGGGACCGAAACGAAAATCGATCCTGTCGGAAGGTGAGGACGGTCAAAATGCCGATAAGCATTTCGATTCCACCGGCTCTCTACCTAAAATCATAAAAAAATACAGCACCTATTTAAAAAAAAAAACTATAATATTGAGTGGCACAATGCGTAAACCATTACACAAAATACGTCTTTTTACTTTCATAGTTCGAATTGAATTGGTGGCTATTTTGTTCCTTCTAGCATTAATAAAATCAGCAGAGAAAAATAATTTATGCATCACATTCTGCCATTATACCCTGATTTCATTGACTTATATGAAACACACTTTATCTTTACACAATACTGAACATGGATTTAGTTTTTCTAAGGACAAAATGCAATATATTTTGGAGGTTTATTATGGAAAGTTGTGTTTTTCTTTTCTCCAAAGTCATTATACAGCGTAACACCATTTTCATCCTTGGGTAGCAACTACTATTTCCTATTTGCTTACGCCTAAAAAGTATGGAAAATGACTATTTCCTTCCAACTTTGCTTTTGTTACATTCATTAAAATCCCTAAGAATCCCCCTCTCAACATATGGCTATGATGCTCCTCTAATACTCCTGCTCATGATCAGAGATGCTCAAATGGTTAAGGTCAAGCAACTGACAAGCAAATATGTAGTATTGAGCAGAATATTTGCTATAACGATATTTCTGCTTCAGCAACTCAGCACTGAATCTGCCTGAAATGTAATGGAAAATAAAACAGTCTCAAAATTAATGATGCCCAGGTCACAAAACCAAATTTTGAAGTGAAGAGTAGTCATCTCTTTTGATTTCTAGATAGAACCAAATAGGAAATAACATTTACTGACAAAAGACAAAACAAAAATTTAAGATTTTGTTACACAGTGTTATTAACGATGTAAAACCCATGAACCTCAATCATATCTCCCACACAGTTAAGTCCAGTTCTGCGACACAACGGTTTATATCTCATATAAACTTATTTAGTTTTCTCATTGACACACGTTCAAGCACAGTATGTTCGAGGTAGTTGAGGTAGGCTTTAATATTCAAATTTGAACCCGTGTATGAATGAGGAAATAAAAAGTGAAGTGTGATTTGAATTCAAAATTGAACGAAAGAAAGTACATACTCTATTCGAAGACGTATTAATACAGTATCCTACGATCTTTGCCAACTCCGCCGCCTGAAAAGAGGAGCAAAAAAGAGACGACTATAAAAAATGTCATATGGACAAGTGTATATAGCTATATCTCTTCAAGTGTACGTAATGATTCTGATTTTGTCTTGAAGCATATGGAAAATTATCTATTTTGATATCATAGTTCTTTCGATATAACTTTGTTTGCAAATAAATTATTGGATTTCTGTGAGAGGTTGTTTGCATCTATTTATCGCGCAACAATAAACTTATTGAAGAGAATATGAGAAAACGTGCACAAATACACTAAATCTTTTAGATTCTATAGCAAATAAGTCACACTAGTATTACAAATAGCAATAATAAAAAGAGAATATGTGCTCAGTTATTTGAAACCAAACATGATCTATATTGATATTACAATTATTATAACAAGTATTGAAGCCTGTAACGGCGAACATGTTACATTGGCTCTGTGGAAAATATTTGAAAGTCATAAACGACCTTTTTTTATTTGTCAATAGCATTCTAAGCACGCATTAAGCACTCCGTGTATTTTCTCTTTCTTCCCCTATAGGTATTTGTTTATTAATCTATCTGTCTCCACTCTGGTGGCAACGCTCAATAATTATATATATATATATATATATATATATATATATATATATATATATATATATATATATATATATATATATATATATATATATATATATATATATATATATATATATATATATATATATATATATATATATATTGGAAATGTAGAACTATAATACATACACACACACACGTATATATATATCAGTGCGTGTGAGAGCGCGTGACATGTGTGTAGTTATCAACGATTTGCATTAAGCGATGCCTTACTGGAAAAGTTAGATCCACTTTGAGCATGTCTCTTCTTGAGAAGAAAAATGGTAATGGTGAATCTGTATATCCAAATATTTTAAATATGTAAAATGATTTTGTGTATAAAAATGTATTAAGAACAAATAATAGTTACACAAGAACAAGTATATTCTTTTCAACTCTAGGTATTGGGTTGACTGGAAAGTTCGTGCCGATTTCTAAAGGAAAGAAAAAGGTCAATAAATACTTGCCATTACCTTTTTAATCAACTAAATATGAACCATTTTGTTGCATAAGGCGTCTCTATATTTCCTTTAACTTGAAAATACCCTCTTCCCAGAATTGAGGTGGTTTCATAGCAAATAAGTCGAAAAGTAAGCTACAATAAATCGGCACGAACTTTCCGGACAACACAATACAAGGCCCCAAACTTTTGGGGAGGGCCAGTCGATTAGATCAAATGCTACTTAATTTACTGATCCCAAAGGAATGAAAAGGAAAGTCGACCTCGGCCGAATTTGAACTCAGAACGTTAAAGACAGACGAAATGCCTGTAACCATTTCACCCGCCGTGCTGACGCTTCTGCCAGCTCACCGACTTACGAGAACAACTCTATTAATTAAGATCAATTTTCATTTACCGCTCATTTCTAAAAAAAGAAACGGTGTGTAATTATAGAGTGCTTTGAAACCATCTAGTCTGGGTTCACTCTTACTTCATAGTATTTTGGAGTAGTATAACTTACTAAAACCTCAATTTGATGAATACTTTTTACATAAAAAAAACATATAAAAACATACACAATACACACATAAAAACACACCTAAAACACACAAGACACGCATATCCACAAACACACACATCGTACACATATCATTTATAGTTATATCTTGAAATACAAATAATGCCGTGTCTCTTCGATATATAAATGTATTTTCCCATGGATGGCTGATTAGCCAAGCCATAAGCATGTGAATATTTTGCGTGTAATTTTTCATTTAAATCTACTAATAAATACTGAATTGCTCCACTGTGAATATGAATACATGCAAACACATATATGTGAGCACATTTGCCCCTGTGTGTATGGCTGTGTTTGTGTGTGTGAGTGTGTATATATATATATATATATATATATATATATATATATATATATATATATGTGTGTGTGTGTGTGTGTGTGTGTGTGTGTGTGTGTGTGTGTGTGTGTGTATTTACACTAATGTGGAACGAGGAAAGGTATACTCAAATAGGATTGTCCTTTATTTATGTCCCAAAGATATATTTCCCATTATGTCAACATCGACTTAATATTTTGTACATTTCTAAAACGATGAAATAAATATCCAACATAGTATTGAAATTGATTAAAAATCCATTAAAAGGTTTGTCGCTGCATCACCGCAATAACCCAAAGGAGAAGAAAAATCATTGGATTAGAAACGCTCCGAGAAAAAGATTATTTTCTTCCCAGTAAGTTTCGATTGCTGCTTTTTCTTCCGAAAAAATTGTCAAATCCGATGCAACAAATCTATCATCAAAGAATTCTGACCTTGGTAATATTTTTCTTTTGATATTCAGGACTGTGTTATCTAATGTGTTTACACTATTTTAGAATTCTAGTAAGTGATTGTGGTATGAGTTATAACTATTTCTGGCAAATAAGTAGATCGACTACTATTGCCTCATAAAATGTGTTTATATGACGTGATGTGTTAAACGTAAGCACTCAGGTCAAGTGTTGTTTGCCTTTTAGTCGTAGATAAATCGTTTCTTCAAACGTTTAATACGATTTGATATTTGAATAAGTTATTCTTTTCTACTGTAGGCACTAGGCCCCAAATTTTTGGAGAGGGGGCCAGTCGATTAGATCAACCCCAGCACGCATCTGGTACGTAATTTATCGACCCCAAAGAATAAAAGGCAAAGTCGACCTCGGTAGAATTTGAACTCAGAACGTAAAGACAGACTAATTACTAATTTATTTATTGCCCACCAGGGGCTAATCATTGAAATGGACAGAACAACTGATGGGATCAGTAAATCGGTATGATTTTACATAAAATATGACTTTTAAAAATTAAATAAAATATATAAAAAAATCGAATGAAATTAACAATACAAGGACAATATAAATAAAGCGATGATCAGGTCACGCTCCAGCCCCACAAGCCCCGATCTTTCGCTGGTAAGTTTTTGTTCTTTTTTTCCGTCTATTCACAAGGTTCCTTGCACGCCCAACACTCGTGCAACATGCTTCAATCTCTTTTGGAACGTACACTCCGGCAGACATCTCTTCTCCAGCCACACCTTCCTTTGTAAATGAAAAGTAAAAAATGATCGAAAATTGTGGCCAGAGATAAAGTTGCCTGTCTTAATTCCTTTTATTCTAGTCTTCCATACTGTCTCTTTCGCTATTGCTACAACCGCGAGAAACCAATTCTTACCTTCGTTTGTTAAAAACTCCCGGTGGGTCAATTTGATAATTGAGTCAGTCGACAGCTGTATTCTTCCTTCACCGGACAACAGGTGTTCAGCATAAGCCCACATTTCAGATATCTCCAGACACTGAACAATAGCGTGAGGGACGGTTTCCCCGTCTCCCCCGCATTTTGGACAGGTCGGCGACTGACGCTTAAGGACTTTTGGAAGTTGCTCAACGTTCTCAACCCGAATATACGGTGAAACAGGCTGTCCAGTTGAATAAACTCGAGACTTAGAGTCGCCCCTAGGCCATCATCGCATTCAGACTCTACCAACCCACTATATAAAATCCGTGTGGAACCCCCACCGCTGGCGTTGTCCGAGCGCCGGAATAGCAAGAGGGCCTTACGGCACTCTTTATGCCATTCACTCTACCTCGGTCTACGAGAACATCAGGCTTCCTGTTCGCAAAAACTTTTGTACTCGGGGAACATTTGTCTGGCCAGCGGAGACAACACCCGTTCACTATCCAGGAGAATCCAGAGGTGCCTCAATCTCAACGCGTGCCTTAGATTTTAAGGTTATGCATATCTAAATAGTTACTTTTCAATTCTATCATGGATAATGATCCGAAGTCATTAATTATTAAACGATTAAACATCGAAATCAAGAACATATTTCAAAATAATTACTAGCCAATTAAACCAGAAAGAATATTTTTGGTTAAGTAGAAAAATACGAAAATTTTCTTTATTTAATGAATTAGAAATTAAAAGTAAACAAGGAATTATATTTTTATTTAAAATATCTTCCTTTTCTTGTAAAGTCTAAAACTCTCTTTTTATCCATTAACTTAAAACCTGTTTACTTCTAGGTTTCCGAGTACTTTTTTCCACTAAATCATTAAGAATTATTTTTAGACTTTGTTCAAGTTAATAGCGTTATACACAATTGCTTGATAGTTATTATAACTTAAGTACAGGATGCCCATCTTATATATCTTTATTTGTTTCGAGTCATCAACTTGAGATGAAATAAATTGTAAATTTATTCTTTAATTTAAAAATATAAAGAATGAGTTCTAATTAAATAATTCTCTGACTTTTATCAGTTCTAAGCATACTTTGACAAATTCTCGAGAGATGGAAATGGGATTAGTTTTGGAGATCTTTGCTGCATAGGATACTGCAAAAAAGAGAATCCCGTAGGCACTCTGTCCAAACAAGGTTTAAAAGCTCAAGAGCCCCTGTTATGTCTCAAGCTACTGCTATCTAGCACCTTCGGATGATCTCTACTCGACTGCTACTCAACAGCTCTACCAACTGTCACTCAACTCCTCTACCACGGCTAGAATACCTCTATTTATATGTCTTGGGCGATCCTACTTCTTCGCTTGGAAGCGTCGACACAACAGCCCCACAAAGTAAATCGCGGAAGATGCTAAGTCAAACATGGAATTAATATTAAGTAAATTACAGTTGTTTTCCTTTAAGGGAATCAGATCTTATGCAGCAGTTTATGATCTAATGCAGGTCATATGCAGTTAATTTATTATTATAAGCCTAAATGGCCCACATACATGGAAATTACAGTAGATATAGAGAGTAAGAGCTGAAAGAATATGACTATACTCTAAATCATGTACTTAGTACACTTTGCTTTTGCTCGTTGTAAATAACGTGGATTGGACAGAATAAATATACCCACACGTCACATTATATTTTGTGTACTTTACAGATTGCTCTATACCACGTGCATACGTACTCACACGCGCACACGCATATGAATATGCAACATCTTTTAGGCCTGAAACTAAATTATGCAAGCCATCAATAGACATAAAATGCTTTACGTGATGTCAAACTATGTTGACTTTAATTCAATATTCTAATTGTGCAACTAAATATTACCAGCAAAAAGCGTGGCTAATTTACTTTACAAAATTATATTTAATACATGGAAACCGTATTTTCAGCGCGCCAAGCGAGAAAGAAAATCAATGGAGAACCAAAAATATCCCAGAATAATGCTTGATAGGAAGAAAACATTTCCATTCCTCACTTAGTTACTACAGCCAGAAATAGACACTTCTATGATAGTTTTTTCTTGGAATATCATTGATTCATCTATCTATCTATCTATCTATCTATCTATCTATCTATCTATCTATCTATCTATCTATCTATCTATCTACATGCAACGCACACAGATTTTACACACACACACATACACACATGCACGCAAGTTCAATATATTTGTGTGTGTGTGGAGAGAGGGAGACAAATATATATAGAGAAAGAGAGAGTGAGCGAAAGAGAGGTTCATACAAACTTAAATATATATAATGATAGTCTTACTACAACAACGACTACTACAAAAAAGAATAATCTTTTCGACAATAGGTACAAGGCATGGCATTTACCCCACTGATCACCTTGTACTCACTTCATCGACCCCGAAAGCATGAATAGCAAAGTCAACTTCAGTCGCATTTGACCCCAGAACGTACAGACGGACTAAATGCTGCTAAGGACTTTGTCCGGCGTGCTCACCATTCTAGAAGCTCGCTGATAATTATTTTAGAAATGGTAATTTTACTGAGGTAAAATCAACAACTGATGGGAAGATCAAATATGCGAAGAGTAATATAAATACGGCGGGTGCTGAAAAGTTCCTGGTTGAAAAGTTCTTTCCTTTCTACTAAATTCGCAAGACATGACATTTGAGGGAGTGGACTAGTTGATTACATCGATCTCAGTGTTTCACAGATACTTAGTTTATCGACACGGAAAGGATGAAAGGCAAAGTCGACCTCGGCAGAATTTGAACACAGATCATGAAGACGGACAAAATGTTGCTAAGTATTTTGTCCGGAGTACAATGTACATAAATCAACGGTCCTAAAAGAATGAATATTGTTACGTCAAATCTTCTACAAACTGTAACAAACCACGCGTAGCTTGTATTTCTGAATGTTATTCTTTAAACTCTTTCTTCTCAATCAGTATTGCCTTTTGGGAAATATTCGCAGTTGGTTTCTGCATCTCAACACATACAGTTTTACCTATTATGGTTCTGAACGCTAACAACTTCTCTAAACGGATAAATCCTATGAGATACATGTTCCTTTACACTAATTATCTTCCCGCACAATAACGCAAGCCTACAAGACTATTATATTTTATTTAATTTTAATTTTATTTGATTTTCTTTCCTATAAGGTAACTTTCTCGTTTTATAACTTCATCTCTAACAATTAACACATGCTCATCCTTGCTGCTCAAATCTACATAACCAGATAGAAGTGTATTAATTATCTAAATTTAGTATTTTACTGAACAGCATTCTGTTTTATCGATGTTCCAACTTGTAATTTCCGTCAACATTCAGTAGAGGACATTAATCCTGCTGTTAGTTCTAAACACACTAATACGCTCACGTGTGCGCATGCACACACACAAATATACACATAAGCTATATTTACCGTTTATTTTTTTCATATATTTTCTGTGATTATGAATGTATATCTTCGATGAAATATATTCTACAACTTGCCATCCTTGTAAAATGTTGAACAAACCTTCACAATGTAAATTTAATTTCCTCTTACAAATTACATCGAATCAAATTATCAATATTTGCAGTATTATCTATCTATCTATCTATCTATCTATCTATCTATCTATCTATCTATCTATCTATCTGTCTGTCTGTCTGCCTGCCTGTCTGTCTACCTGTCTATCCGTCTGTATGTATGTATATCAGTCTCTCTCTCTCTGTCTGCTTGGATGTCAGTCTATCTTTTTGTCTGCATGTCTGTCAGTCTGTCTATCTACTTGTTTGTCTGTCTTCTCTTTTTATCTTCTTTTCTCTCCCTCCTCTCTGTCTTACTGCCTTCATCTCACTGTGTCCTATATTCTCCTATTTCACTATTTGATAATCTCTATATTACCGTTCTTACAAAAGGCATTCTAGAAGGTTGAAGACTTTTTTTCTTTAGATGTATTTAAAACCGACCAAGATTATCGTAGTTTTGATATTCCATTACTATACATACTAATAAGCGGACCAGGCAACTTGAAGGAGAACACGCTAGTAATTACTGCTTGCTACAACTGACTAGTTTGCAGATTGCAGTTGGGTCGAGAAAAGAATTTGGAAGCACGCTATGCAACGAACCTTTGTGTTAAACTGGGAGAAAACACTACAGAATCTTATGAAATGTCTTTTTGACTGCTAATGGATTAACTTGTGAGCTGAGTATCTGTTTTTTGCTGGCAGAAGAGTTTTAATGACAGAGGAAGAGAGCTGGTGAGGAACAATGAGAAGTGTAGAAGGTATTGGAACGTTAGAACATCATAACTGGTTTAGAAAATTCGAAGTTCTCTAGATGAATTCCCTTGTGTGTCTATGAAGACAATAAACATATAGTTTGGAGTTGGTGTGGGAACTATACACTGTATTATTTTTGAAGATATGAACTTGCACAAAATTTGTGTGACGTTTGTTTCCCTGGCACTCAGAGACAAACAGAAGGAAAAGAGCATTGGAGACAGCAGGTTGATCTCATTACCTCCGGTCCAAGAGTACTTGATTTTCTAGTGACTTGTGCCAAAATTTGGATCAAATGTTGCAATGCAGAGTTGGAGAAACAGACCCAAAAAGCCCAGGTAAACCAAGCCCACTGGGAAGACTATGATGATCTCTTTTTCTTAATAGCAAATGCATCATCTACACCTACTGGGTTCCATCTTGTTAGGCGGTCAGCAACAAGTACTTTATGAAAGTTTTGAGGGAGTTCACCAAAAGATTTCGTCGCAAATAGCCAGTGCTGTTCCACTCGAAGTACTGGCACCTGCACCAGGATAATGCCCCAGTCCGTAACTCCATGATGATAATCAACTACTTAACATAGATGGCAACAAAACTGACCCCCATCCATCCGATAATCAATACCTGCTCGTTGTGCCTTTTGATTGTTCCCCAAACTTTAGGAGAACCTCAGAAGCAATCGTTTTGAACACGTTGAAAAGATGAAGGTAACCGTGACACAGGTCCAGGATGCTTTTACTTTTGATGACGTCTATAGGCCCATTACGAAGTGGCTGGAGTGCTAAAACAATAGTATTGAAGCCAGAAAATCATAGTTTGAAAGTGATTTGAGGTTTGTACCTCTTTAAAATTAGTAAATATCTTCCTGAAAGAGTCTGAGAATGTTTAGAATACACCTTGTATTTGAGTTTACCAGCTTAAAATTTTCGTTTTGATATTGAAGCTAATTTTGTCCTATTGTATTTAAACACTGAGATATTTTAAACCATCTAATTGTACCACTATATAAATAATTAGAGTGTTTAGTAAGGAATTGGTAGAAACCGTTGGAGTACTGAAAGCAAAGATTTGCGTTATAAATTATAACTACCCATCTTCTCAGTTCAAATTCTGACGACAGCAGCCTTACCACTTATCCTTCAAGTCAGATAAATGAAAGGCAGAATGTAATAGGGCATGAGTTCTTCATGCAAGCTATCTGCTTTGTGAAATTACTTTGAACTTCACAAACTAGTGATGATACCTAAATCAGGCATCCACTACCTTACATAAAATTTTGTGTTTTAATGTATAAAAGCATTTTGTTTGTTCATACGTATATGAATTAACAAGTTATGATAGATATTACGGCCTGTAAATTTAACATTTCATTTAACAATTCCATGCTCACATTAAGTGTTCATGTTCTCATCACATTCCTTTCTTTCATACTATCAACTCTCTTCTCTTCATTTTTAACACACACAGGCACACACACACACACATACACAGACATACACACACATTAACACACGCACACACATACACAGGCATGCACACACACACAAACAGGAACAGTCACACATACACACTCCTATAATTGTGTACTTAACATTACATAAAGATAGTTAATGTTGTTTATAGATATTTGTTTAGCACATGTAGAGAATACCGTGAGAAAAGAAATATGTATGCAGTAATTATATAAATATTTTTTAGGGTCACATAACTATTATGTGCGTAGGAAAAGTCGTTCTTTTTTTCAAAGAAACAGATCTTTATGTTTGATGTTTTATTGATATCATCCAGAATTGAACACATAAATTTAATTAACATTCAATAATATTTTTAACACGTACGCTAATATTGGAAATGTAAGAAAACTACTTGATTTGCTTCAATTAGTGATTCTATATTCATATATTATATGGATCAATATATTTTTATAGGCTCCACAATTTTCGTTTTACTCACCTCATTTCCATCTTTGCATAAGTATATCTCTGCCTGCCACTTGCTCTTTCTCTCTGTGTCTCCCAATCTCTTTAATGTTCTGAAATAATTTATGTAGGCGTTACAATAACGTAAGCATACCTTATACTTCATACTTACACACACATCTATAAGCTATTACATATGATTTCAATTTGAAAAAGAATATATTGGTATAGCTATATACATACACACATAAATATATAGCTATGCGTTTGTGTGTGTTTTGATAAGCATATACATGTGCCTTCTCTCTCTCTTTCTCTCTCTCTTTCTTTCCTATCTGTATATATATATATATATATATATATATATATATATATATATATATATATATATATATATATATATATATATATATGCGTATAAGTGCATGCATATGATTGTGTATGTAAAAAATTATTTCAACTCACCCAAAAAACCTAAATGTAACTCTTAATTGCCAAAAACTTAGTGTCTCTATTAAAATCATATTCCTCAACGTTATATATACGCATATGACACTTATTTCAGAATCAATATTTTGAAGTGAGCTATTTTTATCTTCTCAGAGTCTATTCCACAATCTGATTCATATATTCTGGCATCCCAGTCAAAAATCTAGTTTGTAACACTAGAAGATTCTGAAATATCTACTGATGTAATATACAGAGCAAGACACAAAATGTGGAAATGGTACGCTCAACGTCCCTATGTGACCCAACTTAAAACATTTCTAAGTAAATAAAATATGTTCATTCATTCGAATAAATGCACAGGGAGAATTCGTTATTATATAGTATGGAATGATATAGGTGGAGCAACTCCATATACATACACGTCAAAATTATAGATTTGGTTAAGCAATAAAATTCAGATACTGAAACGATCACCAAAATCCTTGATTGGAATATTCGAGACCTTCTTATTCTGACGCTTCACACAACCATTTCTTTTGGATAATTTACGCCTGTAAATTTTCCAAATTTGCAAAATTCAAATGTGTGCTGGATCTACTACAGTGCTCTTTCCAACAGAAAATCTCCTAAACTTGTCTTCTACTGACACTAATAACATTAATTTGGTATCTAACACAACTTATATAGAAAATAAATGCATTATAAATGATTACAGAATGAACATAGAATGTGAAAATACAACGAATGAAGATGAAGTATTACATTTTGGTTAATTATTTATATTTAACCAAAACACTAAAAAATACAGTAGAAATTGCCATACTAAGAATGTAAACCTGTACACAAGGTTAGCGTTTCCCTCTTAGAATTTGTACAGTGCGATCGAGAGAGTCAAACGCATCTTCGTGAGATACTTTGTTGTGATCTCAAAAATTTAGCTTGGGCTGCTTAAAATCCGCTTTTCCTGAGCTTTTCCACATATTAAAGAAATGACACTTGTGCTCAGATCAAAAGTAAAATGAGTAGTTCTTTCATATCGAAAGAAAATTGTAGCAATTTCAGATAAGGTTGTTGAAATTGCATTCTTCTAATGTGAACAAAATTTTGCGAAAATTGGTTTGGATAACATTGTTTGTCAGTTCCACCAGAAGCATAAAAAGTATTCTTCCCGATTTATATTTTACTAATTGCCGGATCTTTGATTAGCCTATTTTATTTGGGAACAAGTTGGATTCATTTAGGTGGACATAATATTGGAGGTTTTGAATATCATAGCTGGTTGACTGAAGATTCTCGCAACTAACTGCTGTAGATGCAGTTTGAATAGCAACTCGTAGTCCAATCAAGATCTCTGTCAGTCATGGCCTGTGCAGTATTTTCAATGGAGATCAATGGTTGTTTGTAACAAAAGCGCAAACAAATGTAAAGAAGTTGAAAAAGCCCTAAGATTTGAGCTTTTTGTTACTCGTGTACAAGATAAACTATATGGTTTTGCAATGCTGTCCAGGCGATTATCTCAGAATCGCAGAGAATCGGATTAATGAGACATAGTATATGACAACAAAAGGGTTCATCTTGACTCAAGAATTTGAGACTACTGCCTCTCATAGGTTACCGTTCCTGTCTGCATCAT
>NC_142930.1:36779669-36792169 GCF_046866305.1 Octopus bimaculoides | reverse complement strand
TATGTAGTGAAATTAAACGTGAAATAACATTCTGGCGAAACAAAATTCTCATCCAATCCAGAAAACCATGACTATATATTCATAAATGCAAAACATACATACATACATACATACATACATACATACATACACACACACACACACACACACACACACACACACACACATGTATATATGTTTATATATATATATATATATATATATATTTAAAAAGAAGTAATGTTCATTGGCACTTAGCCATGGCTGTTCAACAGGAACCAGCGTCTGATGTTACAGTAATTTTTGACCCCAGGAATACGCCTCATCCAGCTGGTTGTTCAATGCAATCTGCACGTGAAATATATATGTTTCAAGCACGGTAGTGAGTCCCTATCACTCTAGCTCGCAATATATAGAAATCAAATGAAACAGTCACTGATCTTGTAACAAGAAAATTACGCAGTTAGAAAAACCTTTATAGGAGATGAAAACAGTAACCATACTAAGAAGTAATGTTTATTGCCACATTAAAATGGCTGTTCCGGAAGAAACCTTCTTGCAAGAGGTAGAAAGCATACAGTCTGGTGGTCTCATGACTGGAAGAGTGTAGATGTTCAATCCCCTGCTGGTAACATATATCAGGGGCACATTGCGTGCAATAGCCACCTGGAGCAAGTCGATTAAACTGGCCCATGTGTTCAACTCTTACTTATTTTATCGGCCATGAAAGGATGGAAGGCAATGCCGACCTCGGTGGAATTCAAGCTCAGAACGTAAATACGGATTTAATGCAGCGAAACATTTTGCCCAGCGAGGTTAAGATCCGGCCCGCTCGCCTCGTTGGCTGGGTGTATGATATTGATCTTAACTTTTGGCTCAAGGCCAGCAATTTCGAGGGATAGGTAAGTCGATCACATCGACTACAGAACTCAACTGGTACTTATTTTATTAATCCTGGAAGGATGAAAAGCCAAGTCGACCTCGGTGGAATCTGAACTCAGAAGATTGACGAAATGTCGCTAAACATTTTGCCCGACGTGCTAACAATTGTACCAGTTTGCCGACTTATTAGTTGGCTGAATGTAAGCAGACTTGGAGGAAGAGCCAAGATGATTAAATCTACACCAATGTTCAACTGATACTTATTCTATCCAACCCGAGGGATCGAAGGCAAAGTCGAATTCAGGGGAAATTGAACTCTGAACGTAAAGGTGGACGAAATGTCACTAAATATTTTGCAAGGTGTGCTCACGCTTCTGGCAGTTGGGTACATAAAAATAATCAATAAAACTACACAACATAAGACAGAGATATAAGAAACATTTACAATCTTGTAATTTTAGTAAAAGCAGATTATTTTAAAATCTTACTGTGAAAACAGATACTGTGGTAAAATCAAAGATTTTTTGCACGTTATAATCATCAGAAGCGACCAATGTGACTTGTTTCAGCATTTAATAACGCTTTATCACTTTCCCGACCACACAAAAATATAGCAGTTTGTAGCTATTTATAGTAAGCACAAACTCGAATAAACTAACTTTGTCTGTCGTTATTTGCATCACAGTGCAAAGGTTGGAAACGTTCATGAATCATTAATCAAATCAATACATGATGCTAACAGATACAGAGAAGTAATACAAATTACTGACCATGGGATTGTAGTAAAAACACGTTTCTGCTGACGCCATGAAAGTAGATGCTATGGACGATGTTCATATCTGTAGTAAAAAAAAGATTTGTAATCTTCAGCATTTATTTTTGCTTCACCAGAAATCGATTCATTAAATTCCTGATCCCAAACAGAATACTGGCTTTTCACGATTTATAATTTACACCAACACTGTTCCAACACAGTGGTCAACACAGTCTTACACTCCAGTTTGAATATCACACAGATTGATATTTTCTTGATGATCAGTAAAATGAGCTGCTATTGAAACTAGTCAGACTGATTTCATTGAGCTTAATGCCGGTATCTACTATGCTGAAATCACTGTGTTTAAATAAATGTGACACATAATCGTTCACTCACACACGTACACACAGACACACGTCAATTTCTACTACATCTCGATCTCTCCCTTACCTTCTATATGTACATATACGAGGTACGTTAAAAAAGGATCTGACTTCATTTTTCTCTCCAAATCTTATGCCTTGTAGGCAAAATCTTTTGGGTAGTAGGTGACGCCACTGTTCCTGCGCATGGGAGAAAATTTGTGCTTCACTAAGCCGCTTCAGTTCCAATTTGTTACACCTAGAGTAAAGACGTGTAGTGTGCGCCTGTGAAGTTTTCATTTTCAGGCGAAATGACCGAGTGCATGGAATAGAGACCCATATCTCATCCCCTGTGATGATGGCCTTCAGAAAAAATGGGTCTTAGTTTGCACAGTGCAGTATGTTCTGAGCGATGTACATGTGGAGTTTGTTCTGCTGGCCTGCCAGCACCTTGGGAACGAATTACGCCGACACTCTCCGCATGCACATATCATCCGTTTGAATGCAATGTCCTGATCCTATGCTTATTCCCACTTTGTGAGCAATCATCTGAACCGTTATATGACGTTCTTCCATGAATATTCGCCGAAAACTTCTCAATCAGCTCCGCATCTCGGCTTGTGGTTGACCTGCTTAAGCGTGTCTCATCTTCCACTGAGATGCAACCATGTCTGAAGTGGTTGTAACACTTCTTGATCGGAGTTTTGCCCATGGTATCATCACCAAAGGCCTGCTTGATCTTCTTGTTGGTTTGAGCCTGAGTATCACCAAGCTACTGACAAAACTTAATGCAATATCACTAATCGATGCGTTTGGTTAATGAAAACATCCAATGAGCACGCACTTCACGTCGGTACTCTAGGTGTTACTGACGTAGCCTATTAGTGCGAAAGTGTTCACGCATACGTAAGAGGAGTGTCGTCACATCACACCCAAAGGATTTTGCCTACATGGATTTAGTTTTGGCGGAAAAAATAAAGTCGCATACTTTTCAAACGCATCTTTTATGTATGTGTGTGTATATATATGTATGTGTGTGTATATATATATGTATGTGTGTCTGTGTCTGTGTGTTTGTGTAAGTATATATATATATATATATATATATATATGTATGTATATAGATAGATAGACAGACAGACAGACAGATAGATATATAGATAGATAGATAAATAGATAGATAGATAGATAGATAGATAGATAGATAGATAGATAGATAGATAGATAGAGAGAGAGATATATAGATAAATAGATATTTCTTATTCTTAAACAAGAATCTTATTGACGATGACTTCAAATTTTGCTTCTCGCAGTGATATTTATAGCGTAATGCTATTTCTTTTTTTGTTTATATATGCTTTCATTCAGCTACTTATCAGGTAAAATCCGAAATTAATCTAAAATGAATTAAGCGATCCTTCAATAAATATATAAGCTATATACAGGAGTGGGTGTGTGGTGAGTAGCTTTCTTACTAGTCACATGGTTTCGCATTGAGTCCCACTGCATGACACCTTGGGCAAGTGTCTTCTACTATAGCCTTGGACCGACCAAAGCCTTGTGAGGGGATTTCGTACACAGGAATTGAAAGAAGCCCGTGCGTGCGTGCGTGCGTGCATGTGTGTGTCTGTGTGTGTATACGCTTCTGTGTCTGTGTTTGTTCCCCCAACATCGCTTGACAACAGATACTGGTGTGTTTACGTCCCTATAACCTAGCGGTTCGGCATAAGAGACAGATACAATAACTACTAGGCTTACAAAACATAACTTCTGGGCTCGACTAAAGGCAGTGCTGTAGCATGGCTGCAGTGAAATGACTGTAACAAGTAAAAGAATAAAAGAATGTTTGTGTGTGCGTGAGTGAGTGAGTGTGTGTGTGTGTGTGTGTGTGTGTGTGTGTGTGTGTGTGTGTGTGTGTGTGTGTGTGTGTGTGTGTAATTCCTAAATATTATTATGTTAGTTGAATGCGCCATAATTTTGTCACATATATGTGGACACAGAGATGCATGTGTGTGTATTTACAAATATTTACAATTGCTTGTGCTTAGTGTGCCTAGTCATGTAGGGATAATTCCTATAACTTGTTGTTATAATAGCACAATTCACATTTCACACCGTTTTTTAGAAAGCTTTCAAAAGTTTCTCCACATAGACAAGCAGGACAATAGGTTACATTAATAGTTGTGGAACATGTTCGTGTTCTTTCGATATACCAAAATGATTCGTTCTTTATTCAATGTTTTCTTTCATGAGCTAGAAATTGAAATAAAACATCACGGCACCGATATTTGAACAGAAAAGATAGATTCGTCGTTTGATTTCTTTGAGATGTTACAGATAAAAGGTAGGAATTATAAGATGTTATATATCATATATATATTCTCGCTAAAATATATTTCTTCATATTCCTCTCATAAATTGCCAGGCACTCACAATTTTGACGCGAAAATATATTCTAATGGATACATTACTTATTGCAGTCTGATGAAGGTAACAAGGCAAGTTTCCGTATCAATAATAAGGTTGATAAAAATCTGTAACAGAATATTTTTTTTATAGATGTCAGAGGCATAAAATACTAACTCAAAGAAGTGAATTATTTTGAAATATTTTAGCTGTACGGTTAAGCAGTTCTGTTTAAAATATGAGATGCTAAGAACGAATAGTTTTGGCGGAAAAACATTTTTTTCTTCTAATACTTGTTTCAGTTACTTGACTGCAGCCATGCTGGAGCATTGCCTTAAAGAGTTTTAGTCGAAGAAAAGAACTTCAAGACTTATTCTTTTTAAGCCTAGTACTTATGCTATCGGTTTCATTTGACGAACCACTAAGTAATGGGAACGTAACCTCAGTAGTATCGGTTGTCAAGTGATGGTGGGGGGGACAAACACAGATACAAACACACGGAGAGAAATATATACATATATGTATGCATTTATATGTATATAAGGGCATTCCTACAGAATAATGCCACACAACAGACATCCCAAATAAACACATTTTAGTACCGAATGCGAGGAAAGCAACCATCAAAAGAAACCAACTTTCTTTTAAACAACTCAACTATGTATCGACCGATTTCGAGATTACCGGAATGGCATCTAGTTTCCGCTCATCACGCATAGTATAATACAAAATATATATAAATAAATGAATAAATAAATATTCAATGCTGAATCTTATATATGTATGCATGTATATTTATATATATGTAATTATAAATCTATAATTACAGGTTTTCTTATACACACATACCATTAAATTAAGCATTATTCCCTCTATTCTTCCAGCATTTTATTAATTAAATATTTTATTTTTTCTTCCTATTTTTGGTAGGATGTTTTAATATTTTAGTTATAAATCCACTTGACTCGTTATTTAATATAGTATTTTTATTTCATACTTTGCACACCTCTTTAAGGACATACATAATGCAAATTTTCTATCTAGCCCATTTTATGTACTTGGTTTACTCATTTATATTTCATTAATTACATCTCCTTGACTGTTAGTTCTCCATTGATTTTATATTTGATCCTTTCTCCAACCTATATACACATATAATATAATTACAGAGTAATTTTATTTATCTCTTAGTAAGCAAATTTATACCTTTTAATTCCCATCTCTCTCTTTAAACGCATGTATATATATATATATATATATATATATATATGTATAAAAAATTTAAAGCTTTTCTATCTTACACGAATGTTTCCTTTATATATATATATACAATATATAATCGACTCCAGTCAGTTTCCGTCTCCCAAATCCACTTACAAGGCTTTGGTCGACCTGCGGCTATACTAGAAGACAGTTGCTCAAGGTGCTACGGAGTGGAACTGAACCCAGATCTATGTGGTTATGAAACAAGTTTGTTACCATACATCCACGTCCGTGGCTAAAACTTTAAAGAATGTTCTCCAGGTATAATGTGTGTGTATGGTATGTATGTATGTATGTATGTATGTATGTATGTATGTATGTATGCATGCATGTATGCATGTCACCTGTCCTCGTCTGTTGTTATTATTTGTATATTCTCCCATATATATATATATATATATATATATATATATATATATATATATATATATATATAGGCATGTATATATATATATATATATGTGTGTGTATATGTATATATATATATATATATATATATATACATAAGAGGTACTCTCCTGTCGTTAGACGGCGTATGAGGGTTCGACAATTATTTACTGAACAACCACACACATGATTTGCATATAGAAATCAAACTTTTGTGTAGACATGCGCTCACTTCCTTCATCACATCGACGTTACCTGTACAGGTGCAACGGGTGCGACATGTCATATATATATATATATGTACATATGTACATATATACATAGATGCATACATATATACATGGATATATACATACATGTATACATATATACATGCAACATATATGCATGCATACATACATACACATGCATATATTTGTAGACCCAGGCGTGACTGAGTGGATTTGTTTGGAAGAAACTGTAAGAAGCCCATCGTATATATAGAGGTGTGTGTGTGTGTGTGTGTGAGTGAGTGTGTGTGTGTGATGTGAATTTACGTGTGTGATATTTGCCTTTGTCGTCCACCTCCAATTAGCAACTGGTGTCTATTGGTTTATTTCCACATAAATTAGTGTAAGTCAAATAGAGACGATGGAATATGTGCCAGACTTAAAAACGAATAAATTTTGCGGTTAATTAGGTCGACTAAACCCTCGGAGGTGATTCTCCAAATTCACCTCACTCCAATGCCTGAAACAAACAAAAGGAAAGATAAAATAAAATAAAAGAAGATATATATATATATATATATATATATATATATATATATATATATATATATATATATATAGAGAGAGAGAGAGAGAGAGAGAGAGAGATAGATATATACGTGCGCGAGTGTGTATCTGTGTGCATGTGTGTGTTTGTACACAAGTGCGCGCACCCACACTCACACAAAAATTTCCTGGACTAGTTCTGTAGCGCCCCAACAGATGTCAGTAGACGGTTGAGTGCACAATGGGAGCTAGCAGTGACATTCATGAGCCTGTGTGCCGAGTGACATTGCTGTGTTTACTTAGCAAGATTTGAAATTTGTTATTTGGTGATCACGTTTATGCTGTTGTCTGCAATTTTGTCATACATAAGAAGTTGGAACAAAGAACCAACGGGAAATTTTGCGTTAAAATTGAGAGGTTTGCTACGGAGATATTGAATTTGCTTCGGCAAGCTTACAGCGACGAGGCAATTGTTCGTACACAATGTTCCGAGTGGCAGGAGCGCTTCAAAAGCGGAAAGGCATACCTGGGAAACGATGAGCGAACTGGAAGACCTGTCACGAGCATCCCCCATGGAGATGTGAAGCAACTTCATCAGCTTGTGCACGAGGATAGCTGGAGCACAATCAGCGACGTTGCTGATGTTGTTGATCTGTCGTATGGGTCCGTACAGTCAATCCTAACTTCTAAATTGAACATGTGGCGTGTCTACCGAGTTTGTCCCCCGCCCGCAGACCACTGAGCAGAACGAACATCGCATCGATTTCTGTCAATATCTCCTTCAGTGTGCCGCTGATAATCCATTCTTTATACTGAGATCGTCACCGGCGAGGAAAGTTGTGTCTACGGGTATGACACTGAAACGATACCGTAGTCGTCACAAAGGAGGAACCCTTCATCTCCAGAACTGAACACGACTCAACAGACAGCAGCTCAATCAAAGTCATGCTCATCATTCTTTTTTTCTACATCTGCACTATTGTGCATCGAAATTCGACAGACAGTCAATCGAGAGTTCTACTGACACGATTTGAAGCGTTTGAGGGAGATATTCGGCGGAAGCGACCGGATCTGTGGAGTGCGAAGAATTGGATATTTCACTGAGCTCCTCTGACTAATGAGTTTCTCGACGAAATCAACGTGGTAACGCTTCCACACCCGCCGTATTCGCCCGATTTAGCACTGGAAATCTCTTCCCCAAGATGAAAATGCAGCTCAAAGGTCACTGTTTTAACACCGTTGTCAAGATCTAAACCGAATCGCAGAAGGTCCTCGACTGGCTTACGAACAAAGACCTCCAGGCCGGATTCCAAAAGTGGCGGGAACGCTGGGACCAGTGTATTGTTGCGCAAGGTGACTATTCCGAAGGCGGCAAGCAAGTTATTTTCTATTAGACACAAGTTATCCGGGAAATTTTTGTTACCACCTTGAATACACTTTTGAGTGTGTGTGTGTGTGTGTGTGTGTGTGTGTGTGTGTGTGTGTGTGTGTGTGTTTGTGTGTGGTAGCGTGTGCATGCGTCACGCGTTTATTCTCATATTAAAAGTAAAATTTATGACGGACCACAAGTCAAATTTAAGCCAACAGAGTAACGGTAGAACCCTGGAGAAAAGTTTTAAACGGCTACTAAGCCGGTGTAAATCAATAGAGTCAGTTGTCGTATATCAAGTAGAAACACTTTGTTGATACACAGCGTCGTTAAATGATTTTGAACAATAAATCAATAACGTTCAGAGATCTTACAGGGAAAATGTTAACCAGTAGTAGCAATACAGTGAAAAGTCTCAGTGATTTTGAGGCAAAATTAAAAGCGAAAGATGACGAAGACATTCAGTATTTTTCTTAAAAAATGGAAAAAAAAAAGAATCTCTGTGCTGTGTATTGATGGCATTTCAGATTCACTACCATTAGAGAAACACATGAATCTTATTTTGGGAAAATACTGAATCTTGCTTTGCATTAATGGAATTAGAATGATAATCCAAACGCCATCCATAATTAGCACATTGCGTCGAAATGCCTTGCCAATGCCGAAAAATGTGAAAGGTATAAAGAATTTGTTTTAAAAGAACTCGACATTGGCGAGATTGTTGTCTATCTCATGCGGGATAGAAAAAAATGTAGCTACAAGCCTGAAGCAAGTGTGTAACAAAAGCTTGGATTCACTTTAGATAAGTGGTTCTCAAACATTTTCGGATTGCTGCCATCTTGGCCATCAGCCCAAATTCCTAGCGGTCCTCTCCCATGCACACACACTACCTCACCATAAACATAGATCTCTTCTTACCGAAAAATGGAAACAGCCGTATCTCACTTATAAAAATTAACATTGTTTAACCCATTATTTTGCTGTTTTTACAGTATGAATCAACAAATTTACATCTCACTGTAAATAAATTGTTTTAGTATTTTTACTGTGATGAATGTACTTTGTGCAAGGATATCAGCTTCCCAACATCGGGCTGAGAGACACCAATAAGTAGTCTTTGATCCTTGTGTTCAATAATGTTCAGTCTGGTTTTACTTTGCTTAGAAATAAAGTGGACAGCTGTACTGAAGCCCGGCTTATTGAACATGACTTTGGGTAGACAATAAAGTACATTAACACTGTGTTCTGCAGTGCAGGGTAGCAATAAGAAATGCAATCAAAAGTCCTGATATGATTTCTTCGAATTTTCGGCTCAGCTAAGTATCATTTTAAAGTCAAACAAGCTCGGCCTCCGCTAATATTGTTTCCTCATTATTGATATCTAGGAATCTCTCAGATTGGTATTTTAAACAAAAAAGAAATATCTTGAAGTCCGTCAGATATGTCTCTATGCAGTTCATCGAGATGTGAACAATATCTTGAATAGTATCTCCTGATATGCATTTTTCTTTCTCCAGTTCAGGGAGGCTCTGAAACTGTAAGCTCTTACAACAGCTTTGGTTGTATTTGAATAACTCGAACAGAAACGTGGAGAGAGTTTTGATTTTAACTTGATAAGATTTAACTTTATTTCCTTGTGGTTGCAAATTATTTCTTTTAAGCTTTGTGAGTCTTGCTTGATGTTTCTTAGTTCATCACAAACAACAGAATCAGGGCATTGCAAGCGAAATGGAAAACAAATCTCTGTGACATTGTGGTATTGATGGCATTTCAGATTTCATTACTATTGGAGTAATACATTAATCTCTTTTGGGGAAAATACTAAATCTTTCTCTGCATTAATGGAGTTGGAATGATAATTCATATGCCATCCCTAATTAGCACATTGCGTTGAAATGCCTTCCCAAAGCCGAAATATGTGAATAATATAAATAATTAGTTTTAAAATAACTCGACATTGGCGAGATTGTCGTCTAAGAAACAAGAAATACCATTCTGACCGCAATCTCATGTGGGATAGGAAACCAAATAGCCATAAGTCTGAAGCTATTTTGTGACAAAATTAAGAATGCTATTTAGATAAGTGGTACTGAAAATTATCGGACTGCCGCCCCCAACTGATTTAAAAAGCGAGTAGAAACTTTCAAGCTGTTTCCCGTCAGCATCCATCGAACCTCCGTATGTAGAAACAATAGTTCAAAATCTTTATCATTCTCATTGCAGAGCTGATGAAACAGTGGGGAACTGAGAATATGATACTTGGTGCCATTTACGGCTGTAATAACTGTGTTCAACGATTTAAGTTTACTACTTAGATTATTTGGAACGTGTGCAAACTCACTAGGTATAGCATTTTCAATAAATTAATGAAACAGGGATGACAAACAACTATCAATGGTGTTCTTAGAAAACGAAATACTATTTCTTAGAAAACGAAATACTACATTTTTGTATCTGTTTCTAGTTATCTTTAAATAATAGCTCTTGAACCAAACTTTTATGAAACAAACATAAACAAGAAAGAAATGGCATTAACCTGACTGCAAATTTGGTCACTATGTGTATGTTTCACAATATACTTTAACTATTATAGCATTCCAGATTTTGAAACACCTGTAATAAGCATTTTTAGAGAAAATGAAAATAAAAGACAACAAACGAAAATTTCAATTTATTCATTATGGCTTTGCCAAATTAGTTTTTCTATAAAAATACAAATTGTTTCAAAATGTGGAATACTACATACCGAAAAGCAAAATAGAAACAAAAAGTAGCTATGGTTTGTATTTAAATGGTGGGATGAGTGTGTGTGTGTGTGTGTGTGTGTGTGTGTGTGTGTGTGTGTGTGTGTGTGTGTGGTGGCGGGGGGATAAGGATTTTAGACGTTGGAAAAAAATTACTTTGAAAGTTTTCTTTTGAAGAAAGTCCGTTTGTGAGTATTTTGAAATATGGAACGCCAGTGAAATATGGAAAATTGCCGAAAAATACGAGAAATTCCGATTTACGTGAGACAGCTATTCTGAAAATCCGACAAACACATAATTAAATACCTTTTTAAGAAAAATGCGTAATGATAAAGGTTCTAAAATATAAGCTTAAAAACAAGAAAAAAATTGGTGTACTTATTACTGACACTGAACTAATTTTAAAAAGAAATATTTGTACAAATTTATATTTATTTTACCTGTTATTTTTACATTACCTGTTATTTTATATGTATATATATATATATCATATATAAAATAGAAATGTATGTGTATCTGCTTTTCAGGTGAAAACGGTTTCACCCGTTACTTCCATATTTGTGATGCATGAATACATTAGTTTTAATAGGAGACTTCAGAGAGACATCACTAGTCATTCCGAGTCGGACAAGATCTGATGAAATTAAAACGTGCATTAAGTCTTCACACCTACGGAATAAAGTACTGAAATTCTCCTTCAATACTAATGTACGACCGTTATTACACGGGGAGCAATATGCAAAAGAGTTTTCAGCCTGGCTTTCCAATTAGGAAATGGGAAAGCACCATTTGATGGAAATGATGATATCAGTTTGGCTCATATTGCTATCATGGTGAATCCCCACCTGAATTGAAGAACATGTTATTTCAAGACTTAAGTAATAATTATAATTCACATAAATGGTTGTGTAAAAGAGCATTTCGTGCTCCCAATAATGAAACACTAGGAGCAATTAACCATGAATTAATGATTAGGATTCCAACAGCCATTAAAAGTACAAATCAGTTGATTCAATCCTTGATGAAAATCAAGCTGTCCATTACCCAACAAAGTTCCTTGATTCTCTTGAGCTAAATGGAACTCCTCTATATAAACTTTTCTGAAGGGTGGAGTCCCAATAATGCTTCTAAGAAATTTGGATCATCCTAAATTATGCAATGGGACAAGGGTGATTGTGAAGACATTAACATCTAATGTGACAGAAGCTACCATCACCAATGGATCTGCTTCTAGGTAAAAAGTTTGTATTCCAAGTTTTCCAATCAAACCAACAGACATGTCATTTGAATTCAAACTAACACAACTCCCAGTGCAACTTTGATTTGAAATGTCTATTAAAGCTCAAGGTCAGTCTTCGAAATCTACTGTCTTGCTTTTCTCATGGTTACCTTCATGCTGGGAATTTGAAAGACTTATTTGTCTATGCTCTAAACAAGAAAACAAAGAATGTTGTTTACTAAGAAGTTCTTTATAATTTCATTCAACGTATGTGGTAAAATTTATCTCTTTCACAAAAGTGGTAAATTTCGTATTTTCGTTTTATTATTATTATTATTATTATTATTATTATTATTATTATTATTATTATTATTGTT